>NC_142020.1:14068149-14070649 GCF_049901735.1 Notechis scutatus | reverse complement strand
AATGGCTCACTTTCTTGAAGGTGCCTCCAAGTTAAACCATGGAGTCTTTATGTCTATGGAGACTCTCAATGTTATGGTTCACCGGCAGCAGGTAGGACGGCTGAGGTCTTGGAGAGTGAGGACTCAGATGAGGGCCTGCGTGTGATGCAGGGATGGGGCCAGGACCATCAGGGAGTGGAGTGCTGCCTTCGGAGATTGTGGAGGCTGGCAGCAGTGATGAAGAGGTCCCCGAAGAGCCTGTGCCCAGGGCTGCTCAAAGGAAAAAGCAGCTGCAGCAGCATGGGCGACTCAGGAGTAAGGCTGTAAGGTAATGGCCCCTGCCTTAAGAGATAAAAGCCAGCTGAGAAACCGGAGTTCTTTGCAGGAAGCAAAGAAGTTTTTGCACTCAAGCCTTGTGGACGTTTGGAATATCTTAGTTTGTGTTTGGAGACTCTTTGTGTTTGAAATAATTCTTGGCAACTTTATCTAGTGTTCTTGGCAGGCTTGCACAACCTTGGCAAGGCTCGTTCTTATCAGAGACAATGAGTTTGAAACAGCCTTTTAACCATGAAGGAATGGAATTCGTAAAGAATCGTTAAAAGGTTTTGCTGTTACCTCCGTTTGGGGTATGTTTCCTTGGAACAAGGTTTGGGTCAGAACACTCAATCATCCAGATCAAAGGTGCTTTTCCAAAAAGCAACTGGGTTTTCTCGGTTCTTTTCCTTGAAAACATTTCACTTCTCATCCAAGAATCTTCTTCAGTTCTAGCGTGGAGTCTTGACTGCAAAAACTCTGAATTCCAAAAGTCAAATTGTGGTCTTCCTGGAACGATCTCCAAAGGGAGAACATCTGAATTGGCTCTCCTTCACCAACCCCTGCTCCAAAGTTTACTCAGCATTATATTCAAGCCGTGTCAGGCGTCAGTCTGATGCCTCCGTTAATCCCTTTGCTCGCTTTTATCCGTCTGTGGTTTCTCCTTCCTTCCTTCTTTTGTCTTCTTTGGGTCACTACACCTTGTGCTTAAGCAGAATACATAAATCATTCCAAAGGAGCGCTTCCATTTTGGGAAGAATACCGTCTTCCGAAGATTGCAATGTCGAGGTGGTAATCCATTGTATTTTATATTTAACTGCCATTTCTTTAGCGGAACAAAGCTATCATCATAGCTTCCCCGGACACTCATCTGGAGGCACTTCACTGCTCATTATCTGCAACTGCAAATTACTAGTGGAGACAAGGCATTTTCTCATATATTATTATGGAGCAGAAGATGATGGAAATGAGGAATGAAGTCAACAAAGGGGATTTGGGGAGAAATGCGACGGAAAGTATAATTTTAAGGGTGGCAGGCTAGACGGTTGCTAGCACAGCTTCTGCTTTGCCATGGGCCACGAAACCATGATGCAATTAAACTAGATGTATTTGTGAAGTGAAACCCTAGATGGGACAGCAAGCAACATATTATTGGAGTGTTGCTTTTAGAATATACAGGAACTTGAGCTTGTCGATCAGAAAGGTCGGCAGTTCGGCGGTTCGAATCCCTAGCGCCGTGTAACGGAGTGAGCTCCCGTTGCTTGTCCCAGCTTCTGCCAACCTAGCAGTTCGAAACAGTGGTGGGATTCAAAAAAATTTAACAACCGGTTCTCTGCCCTAATGATTTCTTCCAGCAACCAGTTCACCAAACTGCTGAGAAACTTAACAACCAGTTCTCCCAAACTGGTGCAAATTGGCTGAATCCCATCACTGGTTCGAAAGCACGTAAAAAATGCACGTAGAAAAATAGGGACCACTTTGGCAGGAAGGTAACAGCGTTCTGTGCACCTTCAGCGTTCAGTCCTGCTGGCCACATGACCACGGAGACGTCTTCGGACAGCGCTGGCTCTTTGGCTTTGTAACGGAGATGAGCCGGAAACAACTAGCATGTATGTGTGATGGGGACGTTTCCCTTTTACCTTTTAGAATATGTGGAAAAAAGAGACCACGTTCATTTATTGTTCTCCACTTTCTTTTAACATATTCATTCTTGTTTATTTATGTGAGGGGTCAACCTATTTTCCAAAACACCCAAAGGCCAGACTAAGAACAATGGATGGAAACCAGTCGAGGAGAGACTCAACCTAGAAATAAGGAGAAATTTTCTGACAGTGAGAACAATCAAGTGATGGAACAGAAGTTGCCCTCGGAAGTTGTGGGAGCTTCATCACTGGAGGCTTTCAAGAAGAGATTGGACTGCCCTCTGTCAGAAATGGTGTGGGGTCTCCTGCTTGGGCTGGGGGTTGGACTAGATGACCTACAAGGTCCCTTCCAACTCTTTTATTCTGTATTTAAAAGAAGCTTATGTAGGCCACTTCCTCTTGCATGCCTTTTTCTTGTGAATGGCCCTCATATGCAATTTTTTAAACCTGCTGTCCCCTGAAATTTATATATATACATACATACATACATACATACATACATACATACATACATACATACATACATACATACATACATATATATATTTTCCCTGGATATGTTTTTT
>NC_142020.1:13840649-13850649 GCF_049901735.1 Notechis scutatus | reverse complement strand
CTACTACCTACCTACCTACCTATCGGTACTGCCTATCTATCTGTCATCCGTCTGTCTGTCTATCCATCCATCCATCCATCCATCCATCCATCCATTCCCTCTACTGACCTACCTACCTCTCTACCTATCTCATTCTATCTCTGTCTGTCTGTCTCTGTCTGTCTGTCTGTGTCTGTCTGTCTGTCTGTCTGTGTCTGTCTGTCTGTCTGTCTGTCTGTCTGTCTGTCTGTCTCTGGGATGCACAGAACACCGGATGTTCTCGCAGCTGAATGTCCTATTTAAAGCTCTCCTCTCGGGTTCTGATCAGACTTCCTGCCCTGCCCTTGCCAAGCTGACGTTCTCAACTTCTTGATATTTTATTTATTGTGGCAGAAGTTACCAAACCGTGCAATGACACAACTCAAAACTGGGAGGCGGTGGGAGGAAGGCAGCCAAAGAGTGCGGTTCCTCTCGCCACTCGGCAGGGGATTAGGGGATTAGGAAACAGCTGTACGAGTCCTATCTCTCCAACGCCATTTTTCCTGGGCGCATGGCGCCGTGCTCCGCTGCACCTATTCTTTGCCAGCATTTGAAATGTGAAGTCTTCTTCCAGGGCTTTATTTTTTATTTTTTAAATTCTGGGTACTTTCAGGGACTACGGCACAGATGAATCTGGAGGAAGAAGGAGGCCTGGCTAAGATTAGATGTGCTACTTGCTATGGGTGTTGCTGTGGACAGACCACGGGCCATTGGATCCAGGGGAGAGGTGGACATGCAGAGGACACACACACACACACACACACACAATCCTGACTGTATCTTTTGGATCCAAGCCATGAAGTGGAGGTTGTTTATGTGACAAGAGAAAACGAAATTCCCCTTTGAGTTTGGGCCATTCACCTTTGCTGGGGTTACTTTGACTTCTTTTAAGAAAGTGGATGGATGGACAGATGGAGACAGAATGAGATAGATAAATGGAGAGACAGACTGAAGATAGAATGGTTTAGAAATAATGAGATAGATAAATAGATATATAAGATATATAGAATAGAATAGAAATTAGAATAGAATAGAAATTAGGATAGGATAGGATAGGATAGGATAGGATAGGATAGGATAGGATAGGATAGGATAGGATAGAATAGAAATAGAATAGAAATTAGAATAGAATAGAAATTAGAATAGAATAGAATAGAATAGAATAGAATAGAATAGAATAGAATAGAATAGAATAGAAATTAGAATAGAAATTAGAATAGGATAGAAATGAGAATAGAATAGAAATTAGAATAAGATAGGATAGAATAGAATAACAGTTGGAAGGAACCTTGGAGGTCTTCTAGTCCAACCCGCTGCTTAGGCAGGAAACTCTACACTACTTCAGACAAATGGTTATCCAACATTGTTGAAAAAACTTCCAGTGTTGGAGCATTCACAACTTCTGGAGGCAGGTTGTTCCACTGGTTAATTGTTCTCCCTGTCAGGAAATTCCTCCTTAGTTCTAAGTTGCTTCTCTCCTTGATTAGTTTCTGTCCATTGCTTCTTGTCCTGCCTTCTGATGCTCTGGAGAATAGCTTGACTCCCTCTTCTTTGGGGAAGCCCCTGAGATATTGGAAGACTGCTATCATGTCTCCCCTAGTCCTTCTTTTCATTAAACTAGACATACCCATATACATATATATGTATATACTATAGATCAGGGGGGCAAACTTTTTGGCTCGGGGGCCGCATTGACTTTTAAAATTTGACGGACGGGCCGGGTCAGCACAAGATACGATACATATAAAAAACTGCATTTGTTAACAGTTCCCCTTTTCAAAGCGAGGGGAGGAAAGAGTTTTGTTTTTAAGTGGAAGAGACGCCTGCCGTACTCAGGGTAGGAAAAATAACTATTTTTTTCTCCGAGACACCCTCCAAAACTCAAGTTTGGCGTCATAGTTAAATTTGCACAACATAGATAGATAGATAGATAAAGTGGCCGCGGTTACATACGGACCAATCTTGGCGGGCCGCATAAAAAGACCAACGGGCGGATGTGGCCCACGGGCCGTAGTTTGCCCACCCCTGCTATAGATGGATGGTTGGGCAGGTATAGATTGGGAGAGAGAAAGATAAATGGGAGACAAATGGAGAGAGAGAAAATGGGTGGGTGGGTGGATGGATGGATAGATAGATGATAGCTAGCTAGCTAGTTGGATGATAGACAAGAGAGAGAGAGAGAGAGAGAAATGGACAGACAGAAGAGGGAGGGAGGGAGGGAGGGAGGGAGGGATGGATATAGATGATAAATAAGAGATGAAAGAGAGAAAGATTTAATTGAGAATCAAATGTTGGAAAGCCATGTGATGTAAAGGCCACCTGATGTGAAACTAGGCTGAAACTACCATACCTAAAGATAAAGGGAGCATCTAAACAGGGTGGACAAAAGCCAGAAACCTCATCTAAAAATCCCTTTGGGAGGTAAGTAAGATGGAACCAAGTCAAACCAATGAGAAAAAAATGTGACTTGGATGAAACCAAAGCAGTTGGACCGGAACGCGTGGGAAACCTCCCTGCAAACCCTCTCGACAAGTATCCGACTTGAAAATCAACAAGGCAAGAGCAACTGACTGTTGACCAGGATGCATTCTCTCTGTCTCTCTCTCTGTCTTTCTCTGTCTCTCTCTATCTCTCTCTCTCTGTGTGTTCTCTCTCTCTCTCTCTTTCCTTCTCTCTCTCTCCCTCTCTCTCTGTCTGTCTGTCTCTGTCTCTCTCACTCTCACTCTGTCTCCCTCTCTCTCCCGTCTCCATCTCTCTCCCTCCCTCTCTCATCCCTCCCTCCCTCTCTCTTCCTCTCTTCCTCCCTCCCCCTCTCTGTCTCTCTCCCTCCCTTTCTTTGTCTCCCTCCCTCCCTCTCCCATCTCCATCTCTCTCCCTCTCTCTCTCCCTCCCTCCCTCTCCTGTCTCCATCTCCACCTCTCTCCTTCCCTCTCCCTCCCTCTCTCTGTCTCTCTGTCTCTCTCTCTCTCTCTCTCTCTCTGTCTGTCTCTCTCTCTCTCTGTGTGTGTGTGTATTACCATAAGTCCAACCTGGGTGTGAGTGTAACAACCCTGTTGTTCAGGATGATTCCCTGCTTTTGAGCTGGTACACAACACGAAACAGCAAAGCAGCAGAAAGGCCCCTCCGAAGAGATTTTCCTTCCAAATTATTTTGCAGCAGGTCTTTTTTTAAAAAAAGAAAAAATCCAGCCAATTATTATCTTGTTCTCCAACTAGGTAATTAATTTTTTGCACTGGTGCTCATCTCCTTTCCTTGTGTTTAATTGTCAGAGGAAAGCGGGGGGAATAGAAAGAGAGGAATTTTAATCAATGCAACTAGAGCATCTTTTCGGGCACGGGGAATAAAAGAGAGTCCAGCTTGCAAATATCCTTTCATCAACCACGTTTGCTAATTACAACAGGGCTGGCAAGAATGGCTTGTTTTAGCTTTTTTTTTTTTTTCATCATTCCTCCGATTTTTAAAGCGTAAAAATAACCCTTGGACACTGGGAGCAAAATAAAACATCTTTCCGGGATTACATAACCCCCCTGCCACTCCCCCCAAAAATGGCTTTCAAGCCACTGTCCGAAAAACAAAATATTCTCAGTTTCAGGAGCTTTGGACTACAGCTCCCATCATCCCTCACCTGCATGGTGGCAGTTACAATCCATAGAATCACAGAGTTGGAAGGGAGTTGAAAGTCTTCCTCATGTGGTCATGTGATCATCATTTGCAGCCAACTTCCCACAAGCATGTGATCATCATTTGCAGCCATTTGCATCCTCATGTGGTCATGTGATCATCATTTGCAGCCATTTGCATCCTCATGTGGTCATGTGGTCATCATTTGCAGCCAACTTCCCACAAGCATGTTCAAGGGGAAGCTGGCAGGGAAGGGGAAAGTTATGGCCAGGTGATGTCTTACTTAATGACCACACTGCTTACAGATGGATTTATCAGTCCTTATTGCAGTCATAAGTTGGAGACTACCAACTTATGATTAATCATAACATCAGATTAATCAGTTGGCATTGATCAAAACTAGCTTGATGGGATGTCACAAGAAGAAACAAGTTATGGAACTGAAGTTCTGGAGAAGAAGAAACTGAAGAAGTGTCTTGGATGAGAAGCAAAACGTCTTCAAAGAAAAACCAGAAAGCCCAGTTGCCTCTTGAAGAAAAGCAACTTTGGGACAAGTTATGGATCACTGATGAGCAGAAAAGCTTCTGGGATCATCATCACACCAGCTTTGGAAAGTAGAGTAAGACATTCTGCTAGTAAAACACACAATCTTGCTTCCCCAACCTCTCTCTTGCTCCAATCCAAAATCCATGAAAGAATCAACTTCTTCTTCTTCCATGTCCAGGTCAAACTTTAGACTGTCAGAATGAGGCCACCTTCTTGGCTTTGTCATTGGGTGAAAATAAGTCACCGTTGGTCCATATTTCTGATAGTAACCGTCATACCAGCAGATGGGCTGGGTTCTCCACATTCACACAACATGCTGTTATTCACTAACAGCCTCCACTTAAGCATGTTGGTCTTACATTTAGGCACTCCAACCCTATTCAGAGTCCTCCAAGTAGTATAAAGGAGGTTGGATCCTTCATCCATAGCCTCCTTTACTGTTATTCCTTGCTCCATGGCCTCCTTCCTCCATCTTTTAACTTTTTACAGCCACCCAATCACATAAGACGTGACTCTGGGTGGCATACAACCACCAAATAAAAACAAAAACTTTATATTTTTATGAAGATTGTATTTATATATCATTATTAAATATTAGGTTTTATTGAGAAGTGAAATATATCAACTAGAAGCATGGAGAGAGAGAACGTATCAATAGTGGAGCCATCTTAAGATACGATTGAGCCATGGTGGCACAGTGGTTAGAGTGCAGTAGGTACATAAGATTGTATTGTTATATTAGTAAAAGAAATAATTTTAGAAAATTGGAAACAATGTATGATTAAAATGAGGGATAAAATAGTTACTGTAATCTAGTGAAATGTTTGTTAATAAAATAAATGAAATAAAATAAATGAGAGAATTGAATTAGGAAGGGATGGGAACATTTTAATTAGTTAATGTTTTATAAAATATAAGTGAAGAGTGTGGGGAATTAATTATGGAAAGCTTATAACTGTTCCCATAGAAGTATGATATTTAATTGAAAAGTAATGTTAAAGAAGTAAAGATGTTAATGAATATTAACATTAATGATAGAATTGAATTGGAATGGAATGTGTTGTTTTAATTACATATATTTATAATCTTTTTTAAAAGAATATAGTGTGTATTTTAAGAATGTACCAAGTAGAATCCGAATGGAAGTTATGTATTATATTGAATGTTATAACTTTAAGGTATATATTGAAGCTTAAATAAGAGTTAAATGGATAAAATTAAAAGATAGAAAGGTGTCATACTCCAATCAGCAACTACAGGAGAAACTTTGTTTAATGAGAAAAGATAATATGAAATTGAAACAGGACAGACAAAAAGTATAAATATAATGATTTGAATTGAGACGAGATAATTAAAATAAAATTGAGAAAATTAAAAGAGGGGAGAAGCTATGTAGAAAATGTAAAACAGTAATAAGACATGGAATAGAACATAAAAATGAGCACGAAATTGAATTTGTGTCTGTATGAAGAAATGTAACCCGGGATTACGCTACTTTCAAAAAAGATGTTTTATTTGTATTTTTTTTTTGTGAAAACTCAAATAAAATTTACAAAAAAAAAAAAGAGTGCAGTACTGCAAGCTACTTCTGCTGACTGCTGGCTGACTGTAATTTGGCAGTTCGAATCTCACCAGGCTCAAAGTTGACTCAGCCTTCCGTCTTTCTGAGGTGGGTAAAATGAGGACCCAGATTGTTGGGGGCAAGAGGCTGACTCTGTAAATGGCTTAGAAGGGCAGTAAAAGCACTGTAAAGCAATATATAAGTCTAAGTGCTATTGTTATTGCTATTCCTTCCCTGGAACAACCATCTTCCCAGCCTAGTGACATCACCAGGTCTTAAGGGACTTCTGGAATATTAACAGAGATGGAGCTAATCAGACTTCATGGGGGGAAATTTTCCACAAGGCAGCCACCACGGCAGAGAAAGCTACTCCTTCTGGATCCCACCGAATTTAAGTCCCAAGCAGATGGCACTCACAGCATGTCTTCTCTACCAGAGCTAATGGGACAGGCTGATGTAATCAGCAGAGGCATTCCTCTATAGATTTACTATACTATTTTTTTTTTAAAAAAAAAAAAGCAGAATGTTTTGCAAATGCAGCCCTTGAAATTGGGTTCTGGCCCTTTTAGAGTTCCATAGAAAACCAGAATTTTGCAAATCTTCTACAACAGGAACTAAGCATCAGTCTTTTTTGTTCTCAGAGTTAATGCAACATGAAAAAGCTACCAGAGTGCTTATTAGAGCCAATTACTTCCTCAAAACATTTTAATTTACCTTGTTCACAGGGTGAAAGGCACCCTAGTCCAACAGGGTGGAATTCATCTACCTTTCACAACAATAGCTTAGATGTGCACAAAAAAAGAAAGGGCAGTCAACTGGAGAGAGAAATATAAGCCAACAAAGCACTCCCAACTAACAGTGCAGATTTCAGGACCATGGAGAGCACTTCCTCATGACTGAGCAGACTAGTTGCTCCAAAACCAGTCTGAACCAATTAGAAACCTTTGATATTCAGGCCACAATAGCCACTGCAAGCTCCACCCTCTCAAGTATCCCCTCTGCTTCTAAAAGGGCCAGCAACATTTTTCAATAGCTATATTTGCAAAACATTCTAACCCACGACTAATTAAAATCATGATGTTAACCCAATTACTTAAAGTCTTACAACCAAATCTTAAATTAACCATATTGCCCTGCGGTGCCGATTTCCAAAGTAGTAACTACAATTTAGACCAGCACGTTATGTACAACCCAGCCGATGCGCTTTGCTTGTGATGTTGTATGACAATAACCAAGCAGATACAG
This sequence comes from Notechis scutatus, assembly GCF_049901735.1. Taxonomy (NCBI): domain Eukaryota; kingdom Metazoa; phylum Chordata; class Lepidosauria; order Squamata; family Elapidae; genus Notechis; species Notechis scutatus. Next base: position 13,843,658 of record NC_142020.1, on the reverse strand, counting down.
TTACATTAAATTCAATATCATATGAATAACAGCCTACAAGCCCTGGACCCTCCCAAGCGATTCAGGTTGGAAGCACGATCGGTTGTGTTTGCACAACACATTGAGCTAATGTAAAAAAATAGACAAGCCGTGTTTCAGCCTGCAGTGCTGTGTGAACCAGCCCATGCCATTAGCAGAGGAGTCAATGAATCATGCAACCCTCCCACCCCCCCCAAAAAAATTAAACTAAGTCAATTGTGTTCTTTTGATCTCAAAAATTATATATTGTGAATGCATCTGATAAGTAGAGATCACTTGATAAGATTTCTTGGCTCACAGACATTTTGCCATAGAATAAACACACACACACACACACACACAACTTTTGCAATATCTTCCTAATATCTTCCTAACTCTTCCAATATCTTCCCAATGTGTGACAGAATGTGCAGATGGAGAAGGAATGGTGGTTGGGAATGTCAGCAGTAGCATCTTGGCTTCCCAGGGAGGACATATTCTACAAGAGATTACACAGTTCTGAAGTAGATGGAGGAGGGAGGCAGGAATAGATTCAAGGGAATCAGACACTAGAATAGGGTATATGTATTAGGTTGGAAGGCCTAATAGGTTTAGTCTGGCAAGATTCTGTCTATTAAGTGTAAGTAAACAAATAACTGGACTCAGGTGGATTTCATTGTATCATCTTTGGTCATGGACCTGACAAAATATGTAACTCCAATATTAAATTAAATTAAATTAAATTAAATTAGCCCTGATCAAGTTACCTAGCTGGGTAATGAAATGTCTTCAAGAAAAGAACCAAGCTCAGAGAGCACCAAGGACCCTACAGTCCTCCTCCTTCTCCTCCTCTGCAAACCTCTCCCTCCTAGCACTGATGATGTTACATAGTTGGGTCATGAAACATCTGCAAGAATCGAATCAAGCTCAGAGAGCATCAAGGATTCCACAATGATAAATCTGTTTATCAGTAAACAGGTTTATTTTAATGTAGTTATCAATAAACAGAGCTGTACTCTCAAAAGATTAACCCAAGACAAGCAGTCAGTTTCACATAACACTATTTCATTTAAATACAGACCTTCTGCTTGAAGTTCAAAATGTTAGCTACAATACTCAACTGCTACAATACTCAACTGCTATCAACACTAGGTAACATTTGGTCTATGGAGATTCTCAATCGTCCAGGTCATGGTTGTTGTCCTAAAGGTGGTTTTTTTTCAAGAGGCAACTGGACTTTCTGGGTTTTTTTTAAAAAGATGTTTCACTTCTCATCCAAGAAGTTTCTTCAGCTCTGACTGGATGGTGGGAAATGGAAGTCAGAGCTCAAGAAGCTTTTTGGGATGAGAAGTGAAATGCCTTCAAAGAAAAAAAAAAGCAGAAAGTCCAGTTGCCTCTTGAAAAAGCACTTTTGGGATATAAATTTCGGGTTGCAAGCTCCAAGCATCCACTAGATGTCAGCAAAGAGGCAGTGTGTGTGTGTGGCGGGGGACTTTTCAACTCTTATCTACGCTCTAGTGGCCAGTTAGATTTTTACATCCCAGACCTGATAGCAAATCTATCACAGTAATCTGCTATTTCTCCAAACACATTGGAATATATATATATTTTTTGTAACACACAAACACACTTTTATTTTTGTTCTTCGTTTATTACAATTTTCTTTCTTTAAGGAAAAAAAAATACTGAACAGACCAGAAGCAAAAGGCATTCTGTTTTGTTTTTTTCTACATATGTTTTCACTCACTAGGCAACCCTTTTCATTTCCTGTGCCTTGCAAAGCCTAAAATGAACTTGGCTTTTGAAATTCCCTGTGTTGTCTTAGCACATCATTATCGGCAAATTCTAGGACAGCTTTGAAAAGGGTGTTTGATTGTTAATTGCCACCACTGAGCTATCCACTCCAAGGAGCACACAACAAACAGCATTTCATTTTCAGCAAAAAGCATCTGTTCACAAACACTGGAGAACTGTGGACTTTTTAAAAATAAAACGATTTTGCCAGCCACGGGGAAGGGGAGGGAAGGGAAGAGTTGAAAACTGGAGACTGCGAGTTTTAGGCCTGTTTTAGGCATTAAAATTGGCTGGGGGGGGGGGAAGCTTTGGGCCAATCACAAGGAGACCGTGAGTTCTAGGTCCACTTTAGATATGAAAGCTGATGGGGTGACTTTGGGCCAGTCACAAGGAGACTGTGAGTTCTAGTTCCATTTTAGATACAAAAGCTAACCGGGGGGAATTTTGATATTAATTTATTTTGTTTTAAGCCAGTCATTGGGACATTGATCTAGATCTAGACAGACAGACAGGGTTGTGGGAAAGAATTTTACAGACAGACAGACAGACAGACAGACAGACAGACAGACAGACAGACAGATGGACAGACAGACAGACAGACAGACAGACAGACAGACAGACAGACAGACAGACAGACAGACAGACGGACAGACAGACAGACAGATTTAGATTAGACAGATACTGACTGGACTGGACAGACAATCGGACTAAGACAGACAGACAGTCCTGACTTAGACAGACAGATGGATCGGATGACAGATGGACGGACGGACAGACAGACAGGTCACAGACTCTGGATTTGGGACGGACAGACAGACAGACGGACTGTGACAGACAGATTTTGACAGACAGACAGACGGACAGACAGGATGACATTTGGACGGACAGACAAACAGACTGGACACAGACAGGACGGATGGACAGACAGACAGACAGACTTGACAGACATGATTCGACTTTGATCTGATCAGACAGACAGACAGACGGACAGACAGACTGACTTGGACAGACAGACGGACGGACAGACAGATGGACAGACGGACAGATGACAGACAGACAGACAGACGGACATTTGACTGGACAGACAGACGGATTTGACAGACAGACGGACTCGATGACAGATGGACAGACTGGACAGACAGACGGACTGACAGACAGACAGACGGACAGACAGACAGACGGACAGACAGATGGATCTGACAGACAGACTGGACAGAC
>NC_142020.1:13348149-13463149 GCF_049901735.1 Notechis scutatus | reverse complement strand
ACTCCGCCAGGATGGAATTTGCAGCCGTTTGCTTTTCTTGCAACAACAACACTCAAAACAAAAAAACTTCCCAAATCTTATCTAGGATGTAAATCCCCATGGCTGTGCTTTTTTTTACAAATGTAGGTAGGTACATTGGGTTGATTTTGTCTGGTGGGTTGCTTGTTGCAACAACGATAAACAAACTTTGAGATTCCTGCAGAACTCTGCCAGCCCTTAAAGAAGACGGCAAAACTCAAAGCCCAGCTGAAGAGAAAGGAAGTTGTGGGCTTCAGCCTGACTGAATGAAGTTTAATGAAAAGAAGGACTAGGGGTGACATGATAGATGTCTTCCAATATTTGCAGGGGCGTCACAAAGAAGGAGAGGGGGTCAAGCTATTCTCCAAAGCCCCTGAAGGCAGGACAAGAAGCAACGGATGGAAACTAATCAAGGAGAGAAGCAATTTAGAACTTAAGGAGAAATTTCCTGACAGAGAGAGCAATTAATCAGTGGGAAGGCTTTTTCCTCCTGAAGTTGTAGGTTGCACAGAATAACAGAGTTGCAAAGGACCTTGAAGGTCATCTAGTCCAACCCCTTGCTCAAGCAGGAGAGTCTATTCCAAATATTAGCCTCTATCTGGGATTGAACTCACAGCCTCCTGATTGTGAGGGGAGAAGTCCACCCCTAGGCCACCGGAGCTGCTAATATAAGTGCTCCATCTTTTTAAGAAGAAGACAAGTATTTGCCTTGCGTCCCCATGTTATGAGTAGCACTGGGAATTCAGGTCTCTTGAGTGCTATCCCTGACCCTAATTCTGGATCAGACCAACCATGGGTCATGCTTAGAAGCCAGCCAGGAGAAGAAGGAAGAGGAGGTCAACAAATGAAAAATATCCATATCGGTTATGTATGAGAGCCTTACGGGAGGCATAATATTGAGCTAAGAGTTGGAGATGGGTCATCCATGATAAAAGATTTATGAGGGTTAACGGGATAAACATCCTCATAGAGTGCAAATTCCACTTGCAAAATGAACTTGTGGTAGCCATCACGGCTGACCAATTTAGAAGGGAGGAGAAAGCTGTCGATGGCCACTGGGTAGGAAGGTCCTACGTTACTTTAGACCTTGGAAGCTGCGGGTCGTCCATGATAAAAGATTTACGGGGGTTAACGGGATAAACATCCTCACGGAGTGCAAATTCCACTTGCAAAATGAACTTGTGGTAGCCATCATGGTTGACCAATTTAGAAGGGAGGAGAAAGCTGTCGATGGCCACTGGGTAGGAAGGTCCTACGTTACTTTAGATCTTGGAAGCTTCAAGTTCCAGGTACTGGAACTTCCATCCACAGAAGAAGATTTGGGTGGGCTTCTAAATCTTTGCAGGCTTCTCATCCACCAGCTGTTGTGGAGAAAGCATTGCTCTAGAAAGCCATTGGGTCTCATCCAATAGAAGCACATTTAATTTCCCAGCCCTACCTGGAGATACCAGGAATGACCTCAGAGGAGATTGAATAGAGACTTCCTCACAGAACGGAGCCCAAAGAGACCTCAAGAAGCAGTTCTTGGCGTGAGACTAAGATCTCTTAAGGAAGTTCTAGTTTCCTCTTTGGAAGAATTAATTATTTTAATAATAGAAACAGGGTCAGAACAGGTCACCGTGGTTCTAGATCGTTTGCTCGGTGGAAGAATCCAAATGGAAACATGGCCATCTTCGAACAGGTCCATTCAAGAGGAGACCACATCTCTGTAGGAACATGGATCCAGGCCCCATTTATAGTGCCAGAGGATGAGGTGGTGAGAAGAGGCTGCCATTCCTCTGTAGAAAGCATCAGAAGCATTTTCCGTAGAAGTTACTTCCTTTGGTGACACCTATTGGCAACAATGGCACCCATCGCCAAGCCATTCAATCACCTACACCAGTGATCCCCAACCTTTTTTACGCCGCGGCCCGGTACTGGCATCAGCTGGGCGCCGCCATCTTTTTTGATGAAAATGTGCTTCCGGTGACCTCACCGAAGCACGTTTTCATCAAAAAGATGGCGGCGCTAGCGCCGGTGAGCTTTTCCGGTAGAAATGGCTTTCTACCTGGAAAAGCTCACGAGCCGCTGCCGCCTCTTTTTTGATGAAAACGCGCTTCTGGTGAGCTTTCTACCCGGAAAAGCTCACCGAAGCACTTTTTCATCAAAAAGATGGCGGCGCCCAGCAAGCCAGCGGCCCGGTAGGACTTGTTCCGTGGACCGGTACGTCCGCGGACCGGTGGTTGGGGACCCCTGACCTACACTTTACAGCTAAATAGCTTAGCTACACGTGGTTCTCCAAAAAGCTTCGGTGAAATGATTGTTTATTTATTTTTTTAGATTTATACAGCCATCCATTTCATTTACATAATTATGAGCGACTGGCAGTTAAAGCAGGAGAGAAACAGTGTAAAAGCAAATCCAACATTTATAAACATACTTCCCGTTAAAAAAAGGCAACGGAGAAACTCAAGTGTTCCACAATCGAGCCCATTGCTGAAGTCGTATTTCCTGCAATCAAGTTGGGCGCGGTTTACCTTGAGTTTGTATCTATTGTGTGCTCTTGTATTGTTATGGTTGAAGCTGAAGTATTCATTGACAGGTAGGACATGGCAGTAGATAATTTTATATACCATACTTAGATCGGACCGAAGGCGGCGTAGTTCTAGGTTTTCTAGGTCTAGAATTTCAAGTCTGGTGGCATGAGGTCTTCTGCAGTGAGCTTCATTGCGTTCAGCTGCTGGGTTTAAAAAGAGCTCATCGCTTGGTCATGGGCCGATCTCCAGCACGGTGAAATATCGTACAGGGAGTTCCTTCTCCAAGTGACATATTTCTGGTGCGTCTCCAACTCACTCTCCAACATGTGCCCCTTTCTTCTCAATGCCAGAAGAAGTTGCAAATGGAGAGGCGGCCACGAGACGGCGAAGACAAAGTTATCCCGACTTGAATTCATGACATTCATGGGGGTCTAAATTGTCCGAGGGCCAAGCATTCTTCTGGAGCTTATGGATCTGGGATGCCCGTGGAAACCTGGCTCGCCACAGCCAGTAGAAGAGGAAGCCGTTGCGGAGTTCCCGATTTGTGTCAGGGTCACCATCTTTGGAAGGAGCCTGAGAGCCATGGAAGAGTGGCAGAGCAACTGAAATGTGATCCCTAGCATCTCTAAGCAGGATAAGCCTCAGTGAAACCCGGAGGGAAAAAACTGCAATAGGCAACTTTTAAGGTCAGAGAGTATATACAGTATATAACACATTTGGTCTGCAGGGCAGGGTCTCATTCTCTAGCTGGAATGGCTTCCAGGGGGCTAATTAGATAATACCATTGTCCGTCCTAGTGGTCTTTTTCAGAATCCGTCCAGAGCTGGAAGTCTTCTAATCCAACCCCCTGCTCAAACAGAAGATCCTATACTACGAGGGCTATCCACAAAATAGATTACGTTTTGCGATAGAAAAAAAAACAAAGTGTAGGAAAAAAATGTTTATTATATACCCTTGAAAGTGACACTTAAATACTACTTTTCAACATATTCACCGAACAAATTGAGGCACTTATCATAGCGGTGAACAAGCTTTGTAATTCCATTGTCATAAAATTCAGCCGCCTGAGATTTGAGCCGGTCAGTCACGCCCGCCCGCAGTTCCGCGTCGTCGTCAAAGCGCTGTGTTCCAAGCCAGGTCTTCATCCTCGGAAACAAGTGGTAGTCGCTTGGTGCAAGATCGTGGCTGTAGGGCGGATGAGGAAAAATCTCCCACTTGGAAGCATTCAGGACTTCTCAAGTGCCGTAGTTCGGCCATTTTTAAACTTAATGCACCATGGCGCACTCCACCTTCAGTGATGATGTTGTCCCCGTACACTTCACACAGTTGCCGAAAAATTTCAATCGGTTTATGGTTTTTCGCCAACAAAAACCTTATCACTGATCGCACCTCACCACTCGCGGGATTTTCAATTGCAGCACACATTTCAAACATTTGCTGTGAAATTACGGGCAACGATACGAACCTCCCTCTAGCACGACTAGATGCAGACTGAGCGGCGGACGCACAGACCAAAGATGGCCGCGCTAGCTCCGCCCCTTCTTGCTACAGACGAAAACCTAATCTATTTTGTGGATAGCCCTCGTATTTCAAATAAGTGGCTGTCCAGTCTTTGCCATCTGGCAATGAAGCACCTACAACTTCTGGAGTCAAGCCATTCCACTCACTATTAGGAAGTAGTTTCTCCTTAATTCCAGGTTGCTTCTCTCCTTGATTAGTTTCCATCCGTTGCTTCTTGTCCTGCCTTTTGATGCTTTGGAAAATAAGTTGATTCCCCCCTCTTCTTTGTGGCAAGCCCCTCAAATACTGGAATACCGCTAACATATAACCCCCTGGTCCTTCTTTTTTCTGAGCTAGCCAAATCCAAATCCTGCAACTGTTTTTTCATATGTTTTAGTCTCCAGGCCTTTAATCATCTTAGTTGCTCTTTTCTGCACCTTTTCCAAAGTCTCAACATCCTTTTTTGGTAATGGGGTGACCAAAACTGGATGCAAAATATTCCAGGCGCGGCCTTACTAAAAAGCTTTATAAAGCGGTAGTAATACTTCACGTGATTTTGATTCTATGCCTTTGTTTATACAACCAAGGATTGCATTCTTCGTCATCAAAGAGCAAACAATATTCCCAACAAGCAGAGAATGGGAGGCCAATCATTGTTACGAAGCAGACAGATTAAGCCTCTTCCTTCCTCTCTTCGATATTTCTTTTCGTTTCGTTGTTGGTTCCAGCGGCATACACTTCCCAGTGTGATCCAGGATCCCTGGAAAATGTCCCCGGCAGCTCATTTCACGGAACACCAGCGAAACATTCAGAGAAGTAAATAAAACTCAAAGGCAAATCATTAAAATATCAAATACGGGTAGTCCTCGAGTTACGACCCCAACTGAGCCCAAAATTTCTGTGGCTAAAAGCGAAACGTTTGCTAAGTGCGCTTCACCCCATTTTACGCCCCCCTTTCTTGCCGCAGTTGCTTAAGTGAATCAGTGCAGTGGTTAAGTTAGCAACGTGGTTCTTCAGTGAATCTGGTTTTCCTGTTGACTTTGTTCATCAGAAGGCGAATCACATAACACCACCACCTCCACCCCGGACACTTGCAACTGTCATAAATAGGAATCCGTTGCCAAGCATCTGAAATTTGATCAGTAACCCTGGAGATGCTGCAACGGTTGCGTGTGTGAGTGTGCAAAAAAAACATTTGTAAGTCACTTTTTTCAGCGCCGTTCTAACTTTGAACAAGGAACTAGTGTAAGTTGAGGACTCCCTGTATAAACCAATATTGTTGGCTTGCTGGCCTTGTTTATGTAAGCCCACCCCAGCTCTGAAAAACCTCTGTTTCTGCTGAGAATCAGCAATTCAGAAGGAAATGCTGCAACTTGAAAACTTCTTAGATTGTCTAAGGCCGAATGTACATTCCGGTGAGATATAAATATCAATTTGATTAGCTAGCAGGTCTTGTCAGATACAGTGTCTCATCTCCTCGGTCATTTGAGCGATGACGTGGTCTGAAGGTTTCTGTAAAAGGCTGTGGGGTCTTAACTCAAACCTATATAAGACAGGCGCTGAGCTTCGGCCAAGACTGCAAGGGAAGATAACTCCTTCGATCATTGTCTTGCCTCTTCTCCCTGCTTTGAAAAGCAGCCTCAAGGTGAGTTGAGCCTAGCCAAGAACACTTACTATGATGATGATGATTTCTGTTGTTGTTCCAGTCCAGAGCAAGCCTTAGGATCTTAAGAAGCACAACTGCATGGGAGGAATTTGGCGTCTCCAAGACAGGAAGCCAGCAGTTGTGTTTTGTTGTGGGTTTTCGGCCAGGCCAAAGTTGCTGAAATTGCGCAAACTGGGAATCTGATGTGGAAACTACCTTTGACCATCTCAGTGGGACTGAAAGAGAGAGAGAGAAACAGAAATAAAGAGAGAACTAAAGAGAGAAAGAGAGAAAGAGAAATAAAGAGAGAGAAATAAAGAGAAAGAAATAAAGAGAAAAAGAGAAATAAAGAGAGAGAAATAAAGAGAAAAAGAGAAATAAAGAGAGAAAGAGAAATAAAGAGAGAGAGCAAGAAAGAAATAGAGGTAAGTAAAGATAAAGAGAAATGAAAAGAAAGATAAAAGGAGAGAGAACGAGAAAGGAAAAGAGAAAGAGCAAGGAAAGCAAAAAAGAAAAAGATTGAGAGAGAAAGAAAGAAAGAAAGAAAGAAAGAAAGAAAGAAAGAAAGAAAGAAAGAGCTAAAGTGAAATAGAGAGACAGAAATAGAATTAAAGAGAGAGAGAAAGGGAGAGAGAGAGGAATAGAGATGAAGAGATAGAGAGACAGGGAGATTTCATGAAAGACATTCTGTTTGCTAGTTTTTGGCTGTTTTTAATATCTTAATCTACCCTCTAACTTCACTTATAGAAATGCATTGGGAGGCTGCAAATTTGCTTCCTTGATTCTGCAAGTGTTCTTCCTTGCAAAGATTCCTGCGTTTTGCAGATCTCGACCAAAAATGTTACTTGTGTGCAATGAAATTCAAACTCCTTCTCTCTCTCTCTTTTTTTTTAACCTCTTCCCAGCTCTGAGATGGCATTCTCTGGAATACTGAATGATGCTGACATTGCAGCTGCTTTGAAAAGCTGCCAAGGTAATTTCTATATACATATGCCTATATACAGATTTTTTTAAAAAATAAAATAAACGTGTATTGGAAAAAAAAAACTTTTGGATTCAAATATTGGAGAGGAGAGGTCATAAACTTTCCAACTTTTGTCCTGAGCCCCACCATCAGCACTCCAAAATTCCTAAATGTCTTGGGTGATTTTAGAAAAAAAAACAACAACCATCTGGTATTTTTGCTGTTAGGTTTCTGAATGTTTTACAGTTTTAATATTTTAGAGACAAAACAGTTCTTCCTAAATTTAACATCTTAAACCAGCACCCCTGTTTTTAACGTTAACAAATTCCTAAAGAAAGTGCAGATTACGCAACTAAAAATCAGTCATTGTAAAGCATTTTCGAGTTATTTTCTGACCTTGGACAGAGATGATAAGATTTTCCGCCCCTTAAATCTCTTGACCGTAATATTTAGGATGGTTACAATTTAGCATTTCCCCATCGTCTGCTGCTCTGTTCTGGACTATAGTAGCCATCATCCCCAGCCAGCAGGGCCGATGGGGCAGGGAGGACTGCAAGCCAAAACATCTGGAGCATTCCCTCAACTTTGGTGTGTGATCAGCTGCAGCTGGATTATACAGATGAATTCCATTGCATCAGCACTGTGCAAAAAATAACCAAAATCCCCTTATGATGAAGCTGAGGGGGAAAAAAAAACCTTCTGACTTTTTTAGGTGGTCCAAATTACAAATTAGACCCCAAAGCATACAGAAACAAGTGGAGTACAACTCTCCAAGAAGTAGGAATAGCACAAACCTCCTTTAAAAAATACAGATCAACCAGAAGCTTCACGAAGCTCTTTTAAAATCCCAGAACCTGAACTCCTAAAATGATGTTCTGATTTGGCACAGTGGATGAAGGACTTTTCTAGGGATTTAGATACCCATCCGCCCACTTATGAACTCTGCCTAGTATTGAAATGTGACCCCAGACATTCCTTCCTGTCTCTAAATATGGCCCTGCAAAGCCCACGTATAATTCGGACAAGAAGAGAGACGGTATTTTTCCTGTATGAAAAAATGGAACCGAACTACTTCTCTGGAGCAGTGGTCGCTAACCAGTGGGCCGGGGACCACTGGTGATCCACAAGAAAATTGTGGTGGTCCGCAGAGAAATGTCTCCCCCAAAGCAATTAATCCAGGCTGCGCAGGAACACAAGGCTGCGCCGCCCACATGGCCCGTGGGAACACGAGGCTTGCGTCGCTTGCTTTGTGAACAGCACGAGGTAGTGAGGGGAGGGGGGAAAGGGTAGAGGGGGGGAACTTGCCCCACTCACCCCACACACCTCGCCTGGCCACCGGGCTGTTTCTTTCCACTTCTTTCTTCTGCTTCTGGCTGCATGCAAGGAAAGCAGCAAAAGTCTTTCTTTGGCTTCCCCCAAACTCCACCAGAAATGAATCTTTGGGACCCTGCAAGGCCTCCTGCTCCAAGAGGCTGCGCTGGTGCGACGAGTCTCACAAAGACTCATTTCTGGTAGAGTTTGGGAGAGAGAAAGAAAGACTTCTGCGGCTTCTGCTGCTTTCCTTGCATGAAGCCAAAAGTCTCTCTCTCTCTCTCTCTCTCCCCCCTGAGAACAAAGCTGGAGACGGCACCCTGCGATCCCAAATAAAAAAATGATCGATCGGTAGGAAAACGGGGTGGGGGATTTTCTTGCAGACTTTTGGGGGGATTTTCCCCAGGGTCTCTAAAATTATGAGTTTGGTGATCCCTGAGGTCCACAAGGTTGGCGACCCCTGCTCTGGAGGATCCATTAGAACAGATTTTAGCGATGAGGTTAGTAGATGTTGTAAGGACGCCATGTTGACCCCAAAGCGAAGCAGGGTGATTGAAGCTTCTAGCTTCTTAAGGAAACTGTGTTCTTTACATGCCAACCTAAAGCTTGAGAGCTCAAAGGCTGGAAGGCTCTTGGGTTTGACACATTCTTCTCCCAAGGGAGGAGGGATAGTACAGAGATGCTGTCTGGGCTGGGGATGGCAGGGTTGTCCATGGTTCGCTTCTGGAGAGTGTGCTGCTCTGGGCTTTACGCTTCCTGCAGTGATCTCTTCAGGAGATCAAAGCATCTGAAGGAAGCCCTCCAGGGATGAATGATAGGTATCTTGGAGCGGAGACGGGTCTCAGAAAATTCATCGGTCCTCTCTGTGTAAGCATCTCCTAAGTTAATGCCTTTCAGATATAGTGGATGTTAACTTCTATACTTCCCAGTTGCTGGATGGATGGATGGAAGAAAAGAAGGAAGGAAGGAAGGAAGGAAGGAAGGAAGGAAGGAAGGAAGGAAGGAAGGAAGGAAGGAAGGAAGGAAGGAAGGAAGGAAGGAGGGAGAGAAGGAGGGAGGGAGAGAGGAAGGAAGGAGTGAGGCTAGCTGGCTGGCTGGCTGGCTGGAAGGAAGGAAGGAAGGAAGGAAGGAAGGAAGGAAGGAAGGAGAGAAGGAAGGAAGGAAGGAAAGAGCAAGGAAGGGAGGGAAGGAGAGATGGAAGGGAGGGGAAAGAAGGAGGGAGGAAGAAAGGAAGGAAGGAAGAGGAAAGAGGGAGGGAAGAAGAAAGAAAGAAAGAGTGAGTGAGTGAGTGAGTGAGGAGTGAGGAGGAAGGGAGGGAGAGAGGGAAGGAGAGAGGGAAGGAAGGGAGGGGAGAGGGAGGGAGGACGGGAGGAGAGAAGGAAGGAAGGAAAGAGCAAGGGAGGTAGGGAAGGAGAGATGGAAGGGAGGGGAAAGAAGGAGGGAGGAAGAAAGGAAGAGGAAAGAGGGAGGGAGGAAGAAAGGAAGGAGTGAGTGAGTGAGGAAGAGAGGGAGGGAAGGAAAGAGGGAAGGAAGGGAGGGGAAAGAGGGAGGGAGCAAGGAAGGAAGGAAGGGAGGAAGGGAGGAAGAAAGAAAGGAAGGAGACAAACTACAATGCCACCCTTGATCGGGAACACGATGGAAGATGTTTATGTCCCGATTCCCATTAGAAAAAGACAGAGCAGGCACAGACAAATTCTAACCCCCTACAAAATTCTGCAGGAAATATTGTCTACCTAACGTAATTCCTTAAACTCGTCACCTGGGTTTTGAAAAACGAGGAATTTTTTTGTTTGAAATGGAACATTCTGGCTGCTTGAAAACCCACCTGCCCTACCCCCCCCCCCCCCAGCCTGGGATTGATGCCAGAACATAGCTACAGAGAATTTGAGTCAGAACTGGCCGCGCAACCGAGGTCCAAGAAGTTCAGGGCACATCTAGATTTAAAAGTCAGTTCCTATTTACTCTGCTTTTTTTGGGGTGGCTGATATTTAATCTGTCCCTAAACTTTTTTTTATTGGTGTCCAAGCGTAAAGTCAATTAAGGTCAGTGCCTCAAATGTCTACTTCACCCCCAACGGACATGATTGGGACAGCAAAAAAGGGATGCTGGATTTAGAGGAAGTCCTCAAACTTAATCGTTTTTGGGGCAATCGTTCCGAGTTACAATGGCAGCGGGGAAAATGATTTATGACCAGCCTTTACGCTGACAACATCTTACATCTCCTGATATTTTGTCCTCCTTTTCCTCTTCCTCTTTTGGTTTCCTTTTCCGCAGCTGCCGATTCCTTCAGCTGCAAGACATTCTTTGCCAAATCCGGTTTGCAGAGCAAATCCAAGGAACAGCTAACAAAAGTATTCGAAGTTATTGATCAAGACAAGAGTGGATACATTGAGGAAGGGGAGCTGAAGTGAGTCAAACTTAAGCAACCTCCCTTGATCCCCGATTAGGGACCCAAGCGGCCATTTCCAAATACAAACACATAATCAATCCTTTGTACTGCACATCCTCTCTTAATGACCAGTCGCTGAGGGATGGGCGTTATGAAAGACGCACCAAAAGAGACTTACAATCCAGATTCAAAATTGTGACATCGCCGCCCCCCGCCCCATAGTTATATGATCACAAACTAGCCCATATTTATAGCTGTTTGCAGCACCTTGCAGTTACACAATTGTGATTTGCATTATTTATTTACCGGACACCGGCGTTTACATCTCTTTTCTAGCCAAAAAAAAAAAAAGATCTAATAATGACTCAGCCTTCTGTCCTTCCGAGGTCAGTAAAATGAGGACCCAGATTGTTGGGGACAAGATGCTGACTCTGTAAACCACTTAGAGAGAGCCATCAAGCACTGTGAAGTGGTATATAAGTCTAAGAGCTATTGCTGATTAGCTGTGGGGGAGCGGTGGTAAGAATGCAGTTCTGCAGGCTGACTCTGCCCCCCTGCCAGGAGTTTGATCCTGACCGGTTCAAAGTTGACTCAGCCTTCGTTCCTTCCGAGCTCAGTAAAATGAGGACCCAGATTGTTGAGGGACAAAAGACTAACTCTATAACCCGCTTAGAGAGGGCTGTAAAGCACTATGAAGTTGTATATAAGTCTACTATTGCTTGCGAAGGAAGGAAGGAAAGAAGGAAGGAAGGAAGGAAGGAAGAAAGGAAGGAAGGAAGGAAGGAAGGAAGGAAGGAAGGAAGGAAGGAAGGAAGGAAGGAAGGAAGGAAGGAAGCAAGCTGTGGGGGCGCAGTGGTTAGAATGCAGCACTGCTGGCAAACTCTGCCCCCTGCCAGGAGTTTGATCCTGACCGGTTCAAGGTTGACTCAGCCTTCCATCCTTCCGAGGTGGGTAAAATGAGGACCCAGATTGTTGAGGGACAAAAGACTAACTCTATAACCCGCTTAGAGAGGGCTGTAAAGCACTATGAAATTGTACATAAGTCTACTATTGCTTGCGAAGGAAGGAAGGAAAGAAGGAAGGAAGGAAGGAAGGAAGGAAGGAAGGAAGGAAGGAAGGAAGGAAGGAAGGAAGGAAGGAAGGAAGCAAGCAAGCAAGCAAGCAAGCAAGCTGTGGGGGCACAGTGGTTAGAATGCAGCACTGCCGGCAAACTCTGCCCCCTGCCAGGAGTTTGATCCTGACCAGCTCAAGGTTGACTCAGCCTTCCATCCTTCCGAGGTGGGTCAAATGAGGACCCAGATTGTTGGGGAGCAAGAGGCTAACTCTGTAAACCGCTTAAAGTGGGCTGTGTAAAGCACTATGAAGGCGGTATATAAGTCTAAGTGCTATTGCTACTGTCATGCACTCCAGTCACCTTGTTAGTCACCTCTTGTTTATCTGTTCCTTAGAATGTTCATGCAGAATTTTGATGGGAAAGCCAGAGTGCTGACTGATAAGGAGACTTTGGAGTTTCTGAAAGCAGGTGACACCGATGGAGATGGCAAAATTGGCGTGGATGGTAAGGAAGACTTCACTGATCCCCCCTCTCCAATGTCCAGCACGATGGCCATGTTACTCAAATATCATTCCCTCAGACAGTAGACAGCGAACATCCGCAGGTTTAGAATTATTTAGCAAAGTTGAGTTAATTCTGTAGCTAACTGCTGAGAGCCTAAATAATTACACTGGCATGTGAAATCAATTAATCAGTCAACCAATCAATTGTCCAGAGGGAGGGCAAATATTTTTTTATTTTATTTATTTATTTACATTTATATGCTGCCCAACTCCCTTATAAGGCGACTGTCTGGGTGGCTTGCAGATTGTAAAAAGACCAAGAGATAAATAATTAAAATATGAAAATTAGGCTATTTCAAATTTAAAAATCATAGAGGGGAAAAACAGGACTCAGAGACAGATGGTGAAGGGGAAGGGGTGGTTGCCACGAGGATGTAGTGAGGTAAGTGTTACGTCTGCCACCTTGATATGGCGACAATCCCTGGAATTAATTCCTAAGGTTATATAATAAATTGATATACATTAATAAGTAAAACAAGTCAGCGACTTGAAATGGATAGAAACTGTTTTCTTTAGCATCTGCTATCCACGATAATCTAGAAACCAGTTACCTATGGACTTGAGAAGACAATAATATAATCTTTCCTTTCCTTTTCCTCCCCTTTTCCTTTTTTTCTTTTCTTTTCCAGAGTTTGTAGTCCTGGTTTCAAAGTGTTAAAGCGATTCAAGGGAAGACCAAGCCAATTGTATTGTACAACATCCTTTCTTATTGCAAGTCAACTATTTATTTATACATTTTATACAGTGAAACAGCATTGACAGTGGCCAGCAAGTTGTTTCTTACTATTTGGGAACTGTGTTAACTCCCAATGCACTGTTCGACCTTTATTATTGTCCATTGTTGTAAAATTCATAATTAAAAGGGCTTTCTACATCAAAAAGCAGGACAGAGTCGGGGCCCAAAGGAAAAGAAATTGGATATTTCCTTTTGTTGGTAGGGTCTATTTAAGACGACTCAGTGAGGGGAGCTTTCTAAGAAATTGCATCAAGAGTTAACCAAGCGACCGCCTTCCTTCCCAGCCTAGTATATGACATGATATTGGAAAAACAGTTAAATAAGAAATCTTTGCCTTACCTAACCAGGTTCACAAAACCCTTTACTAGTCATACCCGTGGAATTGTCCATTCATCCATATAAAGTGACTTCACCATTCACAGATTTTGAGCCTGTTTCTTTGCCGGATGCAAATACCATGGTGACACTCCTCCTGTCCTTGCTTAGTTTCAATCCATCAGATTTAACAGATTAACAGAGTTGGAAGGGACCTTGTGGGTCATCTAGTCCACCCCCACCCTCCACCCAAGCAGGAGATCTAGCACCGTTTCTGACAGACGGCGGTCCAGCCTCTTCTTGAAAGCCTCCAGTGATGAAGCTCCCACATCTTCCGAGGGCAACTTTTGTTTCACGGGTTGATTGTTCTCACTGTCAGAAAATTTCTCCTCATTTCCTGGTTGAATCTCTCCTTGATCAGTTTCCATCCATTATTCCTTGTCTGGCCTTCAAGGGTGCCTTGGAGAATAGCTTGACCCCCTTCCTCCTCTCTGTGGCAGCCCCTCAAATATTGGAAGGCTGCTCTCCTGTCTCCCCTGGTCCTTCTCTTCACAATACC
Organism: Notechis scutatus; assembly: GCF_049901735.1. Taxonomy (NCBI): domain Eukaryota; kingdom Metazoa; phylum Chordata; class Lepidosauria; order Squamata; family Elapidae; genus Notechis; species Notechis scutatus. The sequence goes on along the minus strand of NC_142020.1, from coordinate 13,449,579 downwards.
TTCATCACTCTCAACCTTGCAATTTTTAAGATGCGCGGACTTCAACTCCCAGAATTTCCCAGGGCAGCGTGCTGGCTTGGCAACCGTGGAAATTGGAGTCCACGCAGAGTTGCCGAGATTGAAAAAGGCTGGTTCAAATGATGAATGAACATGCCATAATTTGAGAGAGAGAGAGAGAGAGAGTCTGGCTTCAAAATTCATTTAGAGTTTTAAATATATCACTGCTGGGTGGGTTGGAGGTCTGTGCTAGATCTTTAACTCTGGTCCGTCATAAATCAGGAAAGAACCTGGAAGCTCAGAACATCTGTATCTAAAGCAGGGCCTAAATTAGGGGGTCATATCAACATGCATTGGACTGACTGATTGATAGCAAGAAATTGTAGATGATTCAAAGTCTCACTTTAAGTCCTGATCCTCTGGAGATGTTCAAAATCCAGATAGGACCAATAAAAACAACAACAACAGTGCATTGTCCCAGTCATAGGCATGGTAATGACATAATGTTTGTTTGTTTTTTTTTTTTAAAAAAAGCAAAATGAATGTGGAAGCTTTCCACATCTATTTTGCTTCTGTTCCCTTCTCCTTTGAAAAACAAAAAAGGAAAACCATATAACCATATAACCTAGGATAGAGGTCCTATAACAAAATGACTATTTGTCATTGGTTCAATTTATTTGCCGGCTATTCTAGGCAGCTTACAACAATGAAAATGGAGAAATGAAAAGAAGTGTAAACATAAAGTGATGGAACAACAGAATAAACCAGAAAAAAAGAAAACAATGATATGAGAATAGATATTGATGGCGTGCATAGCTTTTGGCACTTGATCCTTAACCATCGGATTTGATGGTTGGGTTTAAACACCAGTTCAGTGGCCCCTACTGGCTAGCAATGTTGGATAATCACCTTCATCCCATCTTCTAGTCCTCAGACTCAGGAAAAAGTCCCTCCTGACTGAGGGAGTCATCTCCAAAAGAAACTCCCATGGTGGCACAGTGGTTAGAAAGCAGTATTGCAAGCTGACTCTGCCCACTGCCACGAGTTCGATCCTGACCAAGGTTGACTCAGCCTTCTGTCCTTCCAAGGATGGTAAAATGAGAACCCAGATTGTTAGGGGCAAAATGCTGACTCTGTAAACTGCTTAGAGAGGGCTGTCAGGCACTATAAAGCGGTATATAAATCTAAGTGCTATTGCTACTGGCTGCCCTGTAGCTATCCAGCAGCTTCAATTGCTAGAAATACTCAAGTGGTGTCTATGAAGCATTCTTGAAAACAGTGGGGAATGCTAGAAATTGAAGGTTTGCCTTGTAACACACCAACCCCCCATTGCATATGGCTTTATTAAAAGATTAAAAAAAAAAATCTAAGCCACTTGGGACACCATAAACACACTTTTGAGTTCTCTGTCCTCATATTTTGCAAATAAATTCTTTCAATCGTCAAGGCTGGGGCCTGTGGTTGACTCTTCAAGAAGGCATCTATTCTTCTTTCAAAACTATCCTCTCGTCTGTGCCTCTAATGGGGCCAAGAGTTAAAGACATATCCCATAACCGAGGACTATTTTTGCCTGTCCTGCTGTTCTAAGCACGTCTTCCTTTCAACCTTACTACAAACTTCATGCGTGGGGCAACGATTATTTTCAGCTGGTGGCCAACAGTGTGTTGGAATGGATGTGTCAATTGTGCACCGCTGAATACTTGCTGTCAGCATTCCAATTAGTCAGCTCCAAATCAATAAACTCCCCAGATCAACATTTCCTCCAAGGTCCATCTTATTAGAGTTGTCCTATTGGCACATCTGGGAAAACTCAAATCTGAGAGTCCCGTGTTTTCCCTTCCCAAAAGAGAAATCAAAGATCCACCCCCTGCACCCATCAGTCCATCACATGGCCCAATCAAACCTTCGCCCCACCTGGAGACATCCCTTCAGTCACTCCCCTCCAGGTGCAGGGCAACTTGTCCTTGACTCTCTGAGAAAGGAATGTTGTTGTGTCTATTCTTCTATGAAATCCCCCCCTCCCAAATTCCTAGGCACTGAATGTGGCAGCTTTGAAGCTCTCAAGAAAAAAAATGGCTTCCAATGCTGGCACTTGTGGCTTTTCCCAACCATTCTTAAGAGCTGTTTTCTAGCTGGTTAACCCTCCCTTAATCTTTAGGGGCTATCTTATTGTTGAGCGAAAGGAGGAAAACCTAAATAATTCAACCATTTAAGGGATGGCTCTCCTGGATTACATCACCGACGGCCCCAGCCGGTGAGATACGGTTACGGAGTCGCCAGGGTGATTCTAGATGATCTGTTTTGACAATCCTCAGGTGGAGAATATCAAACGGCAGCTTAGAGCCATTTGGTTTCCAATTGCGGATCGAGCAGAATCTTAATCTCTCTCCAAGAGGCCCGAACGATAAGGTCACTCCAAAAACATGTCTCTAATTTGGACATTTTCCTGCAGAGAAGGCAGGAGGTTTCATACTTCGTGCCGATGGCCTCGTCTTGGGAGAGACTCGCCAATTGTCCCCAGAAAATATGTATTATTCGCTAGTCATTGGTTTCCTTTTAATATTTCAAAACAGAAAACTATCTCAGAGGCCTTAGTAGGAAGTCTACTGATGTAGGGTCTCCCGCTTGGCAGGGGAGTTGGACTAGAAGGCCCCCAAGTCTTCTGTTATTCTGTTATTTCAGGGCCTGTTTGTGGAGAGAGGTAAGAAAAGCCCTCTCATTAGTACGGCTGACCCCAATGATGTCGTGATTCTAATTAAGGGAGGCAGAAAGAGATGAAAGCTACCATCAATGAATAAAGAAGCACCAGTAACTAAAGATTGTCGCCTGTGGAAGAATAGCTCTGAAATGCAATTCTGCTTCACTTTGAAGACACGTTTGGATAGGATTAGCATTATCCGGAACTCCGGGATGAGATTTCATCCAATCTTCTCTTTCTTTGTTATTTGTTTATATCCTGTCATTATTATTTTTACAAACAACTCAAGGTAGAGAACATACCCAACACACCTTCCTCCTCCTGTTTTCCCCACAACAACAACCCTGTGAGGTGGCCCTCCCAGCTGCCTTTCATGCTTAAGGTGGGACTAGATCTCATCATCTCCTGGTCCAAAGCCAGCTTTCCATGAATAAGGAAGGACTAGAATTCACTGCCTTGTGGTGATTGGTCCAAAGTCATCCAGCTGGTTGGTCCAAATTCATTGTCCCCAGCCAGCTTTCATGTTTAAGGTGGGACTAGAACTTACTGTCTCCTAGTGGTTGGTCCAAAGTCACCCAGCCAGCTTTCAGGAGTAAGGCAGAACTAGAACTCACTGTCTCCTAGTGATTGGCCCAAATTTCTCCAGCCAGCTTTCATGCCTAAACTGGACTAGAATTCATTATCTCTTGCTTTCTAGCCTGGTGCCTTAACATGAGACGAAATGGATTCATTTCACTTACTTTCTTGATTTTTCTGGGCTCCTTACAGAACCAGTCAATTCTCTTGAACCATTTCATTCTTCCCAGGTCGTTGCTGAAGGACAAGATTGGGCAAAAAGTTATTTCACAGTTGGAAGTCCCTGATTTCTGCACTATCTGAATATTGATAAGACAAGCGTTCCTACGGAAGGCAGAATGCATACCCCATCCAGAGCAGGAGCTCAAATAGTGTCATAGTGTCCTCATTATCTCTGCATGGACCTTGTGAAGGACATGTGTCAGTCAAACCCACAACAAGACCAAAGGATCTCCTGCACCACATATGTGCACGTTCTAAAAGATGCCCACATGGTAATATCACAGCTATTTCCTTCGCCGCCAGAATCCAAGTTGGGGTAAGACTTCTATGAGTTATCAATGGGGAATCACCTTCCTTCCTTCCTTCCTTCCTTCCTTCCTTCCTTCCTTCCTTCCTTCCTTCCTTCCTCCCTCCTCCTTCCTTCCTTCCTTCCTTCCTTCCTTCCTTCCTTCCTTCCTTCCTTCCTTCCTTCCTTCGTTCTTTGAATACCTATAGCTAGATGACAACCTTCTGTTCTCTCTTTCTAGGTTCTTCAATAAATATAGCTAGATTCCTTCCTTCCTCCCTTCCTCCCTCCCCCCCCCAGGAGATGTCCTTCCTTGTTCAAAGCATTGAGCACTAATCTCTCCTTTCCAGACCCATCTAGCTTTAGTGGGCCTTGATGCTTGGCCTAAGCACAAACGTTGGCCTGCCACCCATTCTCATTCTCTTTCTGTGTTATTAGATGTGGGAATCTCTAGAGTTCTCCCCATCCTATTCTCCTTGGGTATAAATAGACGGGGGGGAAACAAAAACCCATTTCATTAGTTAAACGCGACACCTGAGCCCAGTCTCACATGGAGCACCTAATCCTCAAAAAGGTAACCCAAGTAGCTATTGTCATTCACTAAATCTCCTATAAATTCGATAGAGAACTGTTTGCCAAAGGTCCCGCCTGGCTAGACATTATTTGCGCTTTGGGGCTCCATCATCCCTGCTCTGCGAATCGGTACAAAGGAAAGTAAGCAGAAAGTAGAAACCAGTCCCTGTGAAATGGAGTTTGCAATTTGCCTTCGAGGAATAGTGTAAAGGAGACACGTATGGAAAAAAAGCATCTCGCAAAAGTGCCTCCACTCTTAATTGTGATTAGATTGTTGTGACTTGGATGAACTACAAAGCTGAAAAATTCTGGTACTTAATCTGATACTGGGAGGAAGGAAGGAAGGAAGGAAGGAAGGAAGGAAGGAAGGAAGGAAGGAAGGAAGGAAGGAAGGAAGGAAGGAAGGAAGGAAGGAAGACAGGAAGGGAGGGAGGGAGGACTATTTGAATATGATGGATACAAACAAGAGTGATTGATGAATGATTATACTGGCTATAGTGGTTATGCCATTTGTAAGGCAATTTGTAAGAGGTTGTTTCTTCTCTTCTTATTTCTCTTACACTGCTTGAGTGAAAATACTGCCTTTTCTTTCCTTGTAATACTGCTTTCTGCTATACCTTCTTTTAGCAGAATCCAAGATGAGCATAAGTGACTTCCTTAGTCCTTCGGATATTGCTGCCGCACTCCAGGATTGTCAAGGTAAGAGGACATTGGGGTAAATAAATTAAGCGTTGCTTTACTAGGGCAGATCAAAAGCTCAGATGCAGCCTAAGACTGTTTTTGTGAGTCTTAGATTGAGGAATTTACAAACAGAGCTGAATTTCCAGCATTCTAGACAAAGGATGAGTTGGGCAACGAAGTAATTATTAGGCCACCAAATTAGATGGTGCCTTGCACTTTAAATGTGTCTTGATCCCTTCAAAATTGGGGGAGGGTGGCCTGTTAATTAATGTTTGTCCAAAACTACCTCTTGAATTGAGATGTTTCTATGATAGTTCTATCGTGGCTGTCTGGCTAACAAGTAGGATGTGTAACTAATGATTTTGATTCTTAATAAGAGTTGAAGACTGTAGGCTCTTACCGATATGTTGACATCCAAATGTGGAATTTCCCCTAGATATGACTTTCCTTTTAAAATTACCAGTCCATGTTTTGGATTTTTGTGCGTGTGTGGTTGTTGTCGACGGGATTGGGATTAGCATGTTGGAAGAACCATGTCTGTGCAAACAAAGTCAACTTGTCTTCCACATGGAAGTTTTACAAACTGAGCATCTTTAGTAATAGAATGTAATGTATACAGCAAAGCCACAGCAACACAGATGATTAGGGAACTGGAGGTTAAAACATACGAAGAACAGTTGCAAGAACTTAATTTGTAAGTAAGTAAGAACTGGGTGTGACTAGTTTAATGAAAAGAAGGGTTAGGGATGACGTGATAGCAGCCTGCCAATATCTAAGGGGCCGCCACAAAGAAGAAGAGGAAGGTCAGCCTATTTTGCAAAGCACCAGAAGGCAAAACAAGAAGCAACAGGTGGAAACTAATCAAAAAGAGAACCAATCTAGATTTAAGGAGAAATTTCCTGACAGTCAGAACAATTCATCAGTGGAACAACTTGCCTCCAGAAGTTGTGGCTGCTCCAACAATGGAGGCTTTTAAGAAGAGATTGGACAGCCATTTGTCTGAACTGTTATAGGGTCTACTGATTGAGCAGGGGGTTGGACTAGAAGACCTCCAAGGTCCCTTCCAACTCTTGTTATTCTCTTATTCTGTCTCTCTAGATAGAAGATCAGGATGGTGGAAAGGAGGAGGAAGAGGATAAGTTTCTCCAAAGTTCTACCTCACAATGGTCCTTTTTTCCCCTTCTTCTTCTCTTCCTAGCTCCAGATAGTTTCAACCACAGAAAATTCTTCCAGCTTATTGGAATGTCCAAAAAGAGCAGCAGCCAAATCAAGGACATTTTCCAAATATTAGACCACAATCAAAGTGGATTTATTGAAGAACAGGAGTTAACGTAAGGAAGCCCCACAATTTTCTTCTGTCTTTCTTTAAATATATTCTTTAAATATATTCTGAGTACTGTAGGTACAATCCTGGTTGATTTTACGTGGGAGAGTAGCCCAAGTAAAATCTGCGGACTTTCCTTCCTGACAGGCTTGTCTGAAATGGTGCTGCAGATCTCTGGCTTCTCATTTAAAATTGCATCTACACACTGAGAAAACTTTTGGGTGTAAAAGGCAAACATTTTTGAATTTAAAACCTTTTTATGCATGTAAGAATATTTCTTGAACTTATGGCACACGATATACTAACGTCTGTCCTCGTATATCGAGATATTTCAAAATAAGAAATAGTTAAAAGACTTAGTGGAAAGCCAATTAAAAAAGAGAAAATGCCAAGTGACTTAGGGCAATGTTTCACAACTTTGGCAACTTCAAGCTGTGTGGACTTCAACTCCCAGAATTCCCCAGCCAGCATGGAATTCTAGGAATTGAAGTCAACACAGCTTAAAGTTGCCATGATTGAGAAAAACTGGCCTAGAGTTTTGTCTGGCATCCCTAACTTATCAATTCGGCTCAAAAGAATTTCACCACATGAAATTGCTTTTCTCCTCCTCTCTCTAGATACTTCCTCCAGAGATTTGATCCCGGGGCTCGCTTGTTAACAGCGACAGAAATCGAAAAATTTATGGCGGCAGGAGACCACGATGGAGATGGGAAAGTTGGGACTGAAGGTACGAGTTGGTTGACTCGGATTTGTTCTGTCATGCAGTCTCTCCTGAAGATAAAAATGCAATCCATAGATGGATCTTTTTGAGGGAGGAATGGGATCATTGCTCAAGGCACCATCGATGGAAGAGCTCCTAGCCAAACTCTGGTTTCAAAATGTGAAGTGAGCAAATGGTTTGAGATGACCCATTACTCATAGCAAGCTAAGGTGTGGAAAGAAGTTTTCTAGAGTTATCTGTGATGTTCTCTTATTCCCTGGGAGTGTCTTTGTTTTGTCCATCACCTTCAACAGAGAAGGTTCATGTAGGAAGCAGTGAGAAGAAAAAGGAAGAGAGAATTCAAATTAAAACTCTGCCCTTGGTGAAGAAAAGGTTCCTTGGGAACCATTTCCAACAATGGTCACTGAAAAAGTCTAGCAAAGTAACAATAGCCTCCCTTTTTATTTTTAATAATCTATTTTTTATTTTATTCCAATTAAAATACAAACTCCCCAAGTAATACAAAAACAACACAACAAAATAAGACACAAGAGTGTATAAAATGTAAAAAACAAGTCATACACACACACACACACACAAATTAATTGTCCCCATAGTTGAACGCTGATAAATATACTTCAAAGATAGTAACTCTACCCCTCCTTGTGAAGCAGGCACACAATTTATTGTTGACTATAAATTGTGTGTGAAGCCGACCATGGTCTCCATCAAGAGTTTAGAACTCCTGGATATGAAAAGTTGTGTTGGTAGTTCGACTTCAACTCTTCTATTGAAGAATGAGTCCACTCAAAAATTTTCGAACTGCTTCTCCTTTTTATTGCAGAATTCCAGGAGATGGTGCAGTCCTAAAGGACCGGAAGTGGCGGAAGAACTTCTGCTACCCCGAAAAAGTTCTCTTGAAACTTTCAAATCCAAGGATTCTTTGTTATGTTTTGCCTCCTATTCAGTGGTGTGCTACACATAGTCCTCAAGATACGACCGTAATGCCCATTACAATTGTGACAGTCGTCAAGTTAAAGCTTGACCGCATACCCCTGCTCTATCCCTGTGGTTGCTCATAAGGATGAATGACCACTGTTGTAACTTTGAAACAGGGTCATACGTCATTTGGGACCCTCTGTTGTAATGGTGAACATGTCAAATCACAAGGACTAGCTGTCCAATTTCCAAAGGTTAATTCTCTCAAGCTACCAAATAAAGATCATTTCAAAGTCACTGTCTCTGTGGTACAACGGACAGATGTCTCTCTTTGAATAGGGACATCTGTTTTCCAAGTCAGGATGAAAACTCTGCCATTTCAGATATCAAACACAAGGGGAGGTGGGGAAAATAAAAACTAAGCCTGTTGACCCCAAGGTGGGCTGCCAGCATTTCTTCTATGGCTTCTAGACCTGGACAAAAGATTTTGGATGTACAGATAAGACCTCGACTTACAACAGTTCCTTTAGTGATCATTCAAAGTTACAACGGCATTGGAAAAAGTGACTTATGACTGTTTCTCACACTTAAAACCATTGTAGCCTCCCCAATGGTCACGTGATCAAAATTTGGACACTTGGCAACTGACTCACATTTAAGATGGTTGCAGTGGGGAAGCCAGATTCACTGTGTTAATAACTTAACCACTTAACAACCGTGGCAAGAAAGATTGTGAAATGGGTCAAAACTCACTTAACAACTGCCTTGGTTAGCCACAGAAATTTTGGGCTCATTTATGGTCGTTAGGTTGAGGATTACTGTAGATGTGAGTCCATGCATAGTAAACAAATCCGGGAAGCAGTAAATAACCAATGAATGAAACTGTAACCTTGTCTACTTATGCAAACAGTATAAAAATCTGATATTAGCCTGTCTTTGAAATTGTCTGACAATTTGCTTTTGCACAGAAATAAACGTGTTTGAATTCCACTTTCCTCGACTCCATTCTTTTTAAAAATAGACATTATTGAAACTTTGCAAACTACAAATGAAAACAAATATCGTAAGGAAACGGGGCAATGTTATTGTCTGCTGGATCTCTGCTAGCTGGTGGTTGAACCTAAAAGGCAGAAGCCATAGCTTATAGTGCATCATTAACCCCTATTATTGCAAAGATGATTAAATTAACTTCCTTGATTATAGGAAAGAATTTGTTTATTGTTGATGGGAAATCCCTTATACATTTTCTGCATGAAACAGCGGGGGGGAATGCACAAATGTCAACTTTGCTGAATATTTATTTATTTATTTATTTATTTGATTTGCCAATTGTTTACAAGATAATAAGTATAAGTGTATACATAGTCGTGAATACATGAAATGGGTACATATAAGAAAAATAAAAGAAGAATAAGAGAAACAATAGGACAGGGACGGTAGGCACGTTGGTGCGCTTAAAAAGGTAAAGATAAAAAATGAGCTTTTAAAATAATTTCATAAATTCTGCAATTGTATTTGCTGCGGTGGAAATTGGAAGTTCTCTTCTTTCTCACAATGCTTTTGCTTCTTTCTCTCTTTCTTTCTCTCCTTCCTTCCTTCCTGCTTGCCTGCCTGCCTTCCTCTCCTTTCTTTTCCTTCTTTCTCTTTTCTTTCTTCTCCTTCCTTTTTACTGGACCTCTCCCCGCCTTTCGTCTTAGTTTTTATGCCCACTTTAAAACTTTTAATAAACTTTATTAACCACAAAGACAGGGCAGAGAACCGGGCGGCGCAGGCCTTCCTTCTCTTCCCTTTTAAACAGAGCCGTCCCGAGGCGACCGCATCCTCCCGCTTCCCCCTCACTCGCTCCGGGCTCGGCCTGCTTGCCTGCCTGCCTGCCGCGGCCGCCCTCCTCTGGGTGCGCGCGCGCGCAGCGGCAGGGCGGGCCAGGCGAGTCCGGGGCTTCGGACGGGCGGGCAGGCCGCGGGCCGGAGAGGCGGACGAGGAGGAAGCGAAAGCGGCCACCCCGAGGCTGCCCCCTGCCGCTCCCGAGGCTGCTCTGCTCCGCGGTCCCCTCCCACCCCCGGCAGGATGGCGGCGGCGGCGGCGGCGGAGTCGGGGACCGGGCCGGAGAAGCTGTTGGGGCCGGCCCTGCTCGGCTTCTTCGTGTACAACCCGCGGCTGGGCCCGCGAGAGGGCGAGGTGGGCGGGCGGGAGAACGAGGAGGGAGAGCCGGGGACCCTCTAGCGAGAGGGCGGGCAGGGGAGACGGAGGGCCGGCCGGGCCTTCCTCGGGGGCCGGGGGGCGGCTCTGGCGGCCGGGCCCAGCGGAGGGACGCAACCAAGAGGCGGCCCTTCTCTCCGGACAGGCCGAGGCCCAGCCGGCAGGAGGGAGGGGAGGGCTTGCACGGCTGGGTGGTGGTGGTGGGGTGGATGCACAATTGGGGGTGTGTGGGAGGTGTTGTTGTTGTGTCTCTCTGTGTGTTTGTGTAACAAACTAGAGCAGGGGTGTCCAACCTTGGCAACTTTAAGACTTGTGGACTTCAACTCCCAGAGTTCCTCAGCCAGCTTTGCTGGCTGAGGAACTCTGGGAGTTGAAGTCCACAAGTCTTAAAATTGCCAAGGTTGGACACCTGAACTAGAGAGACATAGATGTGGGGGTGGGTGGGGTTGTTGTGTGGGACTATTTTGTACGATTGCAATAGTGACTGAAATGGTGTAGGTGTAGGGTCTCCTGCTTGGGTGGGTGGGGGGTTGGACTAGATGACCTACAAGGGGCCTTCCAACTCTGTTAATCTGTAAGCAAGTAAGTAGGTAAAGGAAGTTGTGGGTGCTCCATTACTGGAGGCTTTTTAAGAAGAGACTGGACAGGTGTGTGTCTGGGATGGGTAGAGGACAGGTGTGTCCAACCTTGGCTGCTTTTAAGACTTTTGGACTTCAACGCCCAGAATGGCCCGGCTGGCAGGTCTTAAAAGTGGCCAAGGTTGAATGCTTCTGGTGCAGGTGATGCTCAACTTAACAACAGTTCACTTAGGGACCGTTTGAAGTTACAATGGCACAGAAAATAGCAATAGCACTTAGACTTATATATCACTTCCCAGCCCTCTCGAAGCGGTTTACAGAGTCAGCCTGTTGCCCCCAACAATCTAGGTCCTCATTTGACCCACCTCGGAAGGATGGAAGGATGGGTCAACCTTGATCAAACTCCTGGCAGTGGGCAGAGTTAGCCTCAAACACTGCATTCAAACTACTCTGCCACTATACCTACCTATCTACTTCCTTCCTTCCTTCCTTTCCTTCCCTTCCCTTCCCTTAACAAGAGCAGACTTATATATCGCTTCACAGTGCTTTACAGCCCTCTCTAAGTGGTTTACAGAGTCAGCCTACTGCCCCCAACAATCTGGGTCCTTCTTTGACCCACCTCGGAAGGATGGAAGGTTGAGTCAACCTTGAGCCTGGTGAGATTTGAACTGCCAGATTGCAGGCAGTCGGCAGAAGTGACTTATAATGACCGTTTCTCAGACTGTGGCAGCATCTCCATTATCAGGAGATCAAAATTCAGATTCTTAGCTACTGATTCATATTGCAGTAATCTGGGGGTCACGGGATCCCCTTTTGGGACTTTCTGATGAGCAAAGTCAGTGGGGAAGCCGGATTCACTTAACAACTGTGTTACTAACTGAACAGCCACAGTGATTCATTTAACGACGATGGCAAGAAAAGTCATAAAATGGGGCAAAACAAATGTCTCATTTAGCACCTACCTCCTGCTTGAGGAGGGGGTTGGGCTAGAAGACCTCCCAGATCCTTTACACTTTTTCACACACCTCTATTCTCTTTCCCCTTTTGGATACATGTGTACACTTAAATGCGTGTGCATATTGCATACATGTACACAGACCCAAGTGTACTTTTTCTGTCTGAGTACATGCAAATTCCTTTTTCACAAAAAAATTTAACAGATATATTTCAGAATGTTAACGTTTCAGCACAATGTATCTTTTAAGGGCCCTATTCATAGACTTGTGAATTAATTTAAAATGGGTTAATAATTGTAAAATGCAATAAGTTGTGAAGGCCTTGTGTTTAAAGGTGCTGCACAGATAATATTTAAAATAATGAATTAGGTGTTTCGTTTCTAAATTCAGGAAGAAAAGAAGATCCTCTTCTATTACCCAAATGAAGCAGAGAAGAATGAAAAAATCAGAAATGTTGGATTATGTGAGGCCATTGTTCAGTTTACAAGGTACCACACTCCCTAGGACTGCATGTCTAGTATTTCATTTATTTGGGAAAAATGAAACTTACTTGCCTCTTGGAACAGTGGCATGAACGAGGTGCAATGACAATAAAGTAAACGAAACGAAACCTTGGCCAACAATATTAAATTGTTTCATTTCCGTAATGATGACATAACTCATGTCATCTTGATGTTCTTGAGGCATGTTACTGATGCTTCAAATCCCACATTTCACCCAAAACAGTGTATCTACTTTTTTCTGATTTGTTTTGATCCCCCCCACCCCACAAAAAAAAAAAAAAAAAAACCCTATGAAAAACAGCCTGGGAGAATTATAGAACTAAAATTGCCCTGTGGATTTCTTGGCTAATTAAGGTTTAAACTAAATTTCTACAGTCCATCTTGATTTGTTTACATATTACTTAAACGAGGAGATTTGAGAACACAATGTAATGAATAGTTTCCTCCTTTATGAGGAAATAAAAACAATAATGGATTATTTCATGTTCTCCTGGTCCTGATGAACATTTAAACTCTGCTAATTCATAATAATATATTTTTCTTCGTAGAACCTTCAGTCCCACAAAACCTGCAAAATCACTACATACCCAGAAAAATAGACAGTTCTTCAATGAACCGGAAGAAAACTTCTGGATGGTTATGGTATATAAATGCATCGTGCTGTTCTTTGAAGCAATTTTTTCTGTACTTTTTGAATGTCCTGTCATATTTTTATACCCTTTATGCTGAAAATTTCTCTGAAACGGTTTACAGATGAATAATTGGACAATCCATGCTATCAGACTAAAAGGGGTGGCTAGGAGGGGTAAATAAATCAAAACAAAGGTCCCATTGCTAAGCTATGATTGTTAGAAATGATGGTTGCAGTGAAACAATTCAGGAGTCTGGTGGGATAACTGTTGTTGGATGACAGTTTGACTAGAAGTTGTAGGAGAAGGAATGGTACCATCTGGAGGAGGGGTCAAAAGAAGAATCAGTCTAGAATCCCTACGTAGGCACAAATGAATTCCAATGACCCTCATCCGGAGCAAAATAGGGCTTAGCCCACCATTATTTGCCCGCTGCTCTCTATAAAGGTTCTCAAAAGAGCCTGTAGAAGCTAAAACAGGCAAAACAAAATTGCTTAAATGAACTGTTTTGTTCCGTTTTCAAGGTCGTACGGAATCCGATGATAGAAAAACACAAAGATGGCAAAACGGTTGTCGAATACCAAGAAGAAGAGCTGCTGGTAAGAATGAAATGTCACGTTGGAAATGTTAGCAAATATATCTAGGTGGTGTTTTCCTTTTCTTTGACGACTTGAACCCCTCAAGAGTCGTCTTTTCTTTCTCCCAACATCCGTAAATAGTTTCTGAAATTCTGACCTCCAGAGTGCACCCCTTTCCCCTCATTTCGCTTCTAAAATAAGGTGACAGCACAGCAGGGGATCAGCTTTCCGGCCCATAATGGCCATTCTGCAGCGGTGACCACGATTCATTTTTTTAAAAAAAATCATTTTATCATATTAGTTTATTGCATTTTTCCTGGTTCCCATTCAAATGAATGAGTTTGCTTAATGACCATTGAAAAAAAACTATTTCCGGTTGCATGAATGCCTTGACTTACTATGGTAACACATTATGTCCAGATTTCTGGTGCAATTTTGGTCGTAAGTCAAGGACTACCTACCTGTAGTGTGATCAATACCTGTTCAGAAGCCAGAGCCACTGATTCTAAGATTATTACATCTGGATCCGATCCAATTGCAGCTGGTTTTCATGAGTTGTTAAACTTATTTCCCTGAAAAAGTTTTCTCTTGAAAACAGCAGTTATCTCATGGTGCGATTTGCAACTTCTTGGAGTGATTTTTTTTTCTTCTCACAGGCCATTCCTCTGGGAATATGGTTTGAGAGAAAGACTGCCACATACAAAGCGTAAAAAAAATGGAGTTGTCGTTTATAGATTTATGGAAAAGTACCGATGGGCAGTTTTGTTTTTGAGGTTTGTTTTTTTTTTTTTTTAAATAAGCCTGTGTAACTGCATCCTTAGTCAAAATAACTGCCTTTGTGTCTTTGTGATAATGACTTTCTGACTGATTCTGAATCTCTTACAGGACAAAGTTTATAGCTCAGTGTTACAGCAATGTTACAACATGTATAAGGTCAGTTTCACCATAATATTTGTTAATTAAGTTAGAGTGGGTAAAACAGCTTTTACTTGTACTCCCAAAGTAAAATGGAATACTTTGCTTCAATTTTTCTGAAGTGTAAGTAGCAGAAATATGAATCCAGCGCTGAATATTTATTGATACTTATTCCGTGTCACGTTTCTTTCATATTATTTCTTGTCATGAACTATTCCATTTTTGTATGTATGCCTTCCAGATGGCACACAGATTTTTTTTAAAAAAGGATTAAAATCTAGTCTGTGGTAGAAAGAAAAAGGAAGAAAAGGCAATTGCAGGTGATAATCACTTTGGATTGCAAAAGGATGCAAAAGGAATGAATAAAATAATGTGTACTGTTGACTGTCATGTATGTATCATTGATGAGATGCATGCTATTTTTGGCAATATATAGGTTGAGGGGAAAGATGTTACCCATTAGCAATCAGAAATATACAGTGTTTGTCATCTGTTATAAGCTTTCTGTAAATAGACTCCTAAGTGCTATGCAAGCATTATTCCTAAAATAATGGAGTGTAATTTTTCCTTCGAATCCAGGGAAGCTGGAATCCCAGGGCCAACACTCAGTTCAATATTTATGTCTTGAAAAACAAGCTATTAAACGATGATTTAGTTAACCCATTATTTTTTTCCTCTTGAAAATAAATGATTAGCTTTTTAATGGCACGTTCCAAAAAGCCATGGAAGATGGAGGCATCCGGGTTCTGAAGGAAAGGCTGGAGAAATTCTTCCATCGGGTAAGACATTTTCCCCTCTTTTTATCTGAACAAGTGGGTGCTTAAGGTGTTAGTACTTCTACTAGAGGAATACAATGGATTGCCGATAGAAGGGAGTATTTGTAGCTCAGGGTTGAAATGTGCTTGGTGGTTTTCTGGCAGACGTTTCATGACCCAACTAAGCAACATCATCAGTGCTAGTTGGATCATGAAACATCTGCAAGAAAACAGCCAAGCTTTACCTTTCTCCACTCCATCTCTTCTTTCCTCCTGTTTCTTATTCCTTCTCTTTTTTCTATTCTTCCTTCTACTTTGCCATCTCCTCCTCCTCTCTTCCTCCTCCAACTCCACTCCTCCTGGCACTGATGAGGTTTCCTAGTTAGGTCATGAAACTTCTGCAAGAAAACAACCAAGCTCAGAGAGAACCAAGGACTTCAATAATGGGATAGGAAAAACAGACGGAAGGATGGATGGATGGGTGGATGGGTGGATGGATGGATGGATGGATGGATGGGGTTAATTTAGAATCCTGGCAAGATTCTGTAATAAGGTGACTGAGAATATCCACTAGATATTTTTTTAAAATATGCTCTCAACCCTTACTTTCTCCTGTAACTGTTTATCAAGAGAACATCGATCAACGGATTATGTGTCAATAAGTCAATGTTGACTTTTAGCAGCCACCTAGATAAATTTTACCCATGACAATCTGTCCCGGATCGGGTCCTTCAGCACTCCCAACGCTGCCCCTCCCCCCGCCATCACCACCTAACGGAGTCCTTCCACCCTGCCTGCTGATCGTTCTCCTCCTTCTCAAAGACCCCTTCCCTTCCCCCTTGTCTTTCAGTACTTGCAAACGCTTCACTTGCAGTCCTGCGATCTGCTGGATGTCTTCTGCGGCATCAGCTTCTTCCCGTTAGATAAGATGACCTACTTAAAGATCCAGTCGTTCATCAACAAGATGGAGGAGAGCTTGAGCCTTGTCAAGTACACGGCCTTCCTGTACAACGATCAGCTGATCTGGTGAGCACCGGGAAGCTTTGGAGGAGCTTCTGTAGATGGCTATCTCGGTGGATAACAGATAACAGATCATCAGAGTTGGAAAGGACCTTGTAGGTCATCTAGTCCAACCCCCCCCCCCTGCCCAAGCGGGAGATTCTACACCATTTCTGACGGATGGGAATCCAGTCTCTTCTTGAAAGTCTCCAGGGATGAAGCTCCCACAACTTCTGAAAGCAACTTCTGTTCCACTGGTTGATTGTTCTCACTGTCAGAAAGTTTCTCCTTATTTCAAGGTTGAATCTCTCCTTGACCAGCTTCCATCCATTGTTCTTTGTCTGGCCTCCAGGTGCTTTGGAAAGTAGCTTGACTCCCTCTTCTTTGTGGTAGCCCCTGAGATATCAGAAGACTGCTATCATCATGTCACCCCCCTGGTCCTTCTCTTCCTTAGACTAGACATACCAAATTCCTGCCACTATTTCTCCTTAGTTCCAGGTTGCTTCTCTCCTTGATTATTCATCCGTTGCTTCTCATCCTGCCTTCAGGTGCTTTGGAGAATAGCTTGAAGTTGATTCCCTTTTCTCTGTGGCAGCCCTTGAGATATTGGAAGACTGCTCTCATGTCACCCCATCCTTTTTTTCCTTAAACTAGACATGTCTTCTGTCCATTCATGGTTTGCTCAGATATCTATCTTTCTTTCTTTCTTTCTTTCTTTTTTCTTTCTTTCTTTCTTTCTTTCTTTCTTTCTTTCTTTCTTTCTTTCTTCCTTCTTTCTTTCTTTCTTTCTTTCTTTCTTTCTTTCTTTCTTTCTTTCTTTCTTCTTTTTTTTCTTTCTTTCTCTCTCTCCTTCCTTCCTTCCTTCCTTCCTTCCTTCCTTCCTTCCTTCCTTCTTCCTTCTTTCCTTCCTTCCTTCCTTCCTTCCTTCCTTCCTTCCTTCCTTCCTTCCTTCCTTCCTTCAGAAAAGTTCGACCCCTTCCTCCTCTCTGTGGCAGACCCTCAAATATTGGAAAACTGCTGTTCTGTCTCCCTTGGTCCTTCTCTTCCCTAGACTAGCCAGGCCCAGTTCCTGTAACCGTTCTTCATATGTTTTAGTCTCCAGTCCCCTAAATCCAGTGGAATGTGGAATAACATGATACAGGATAAAGTAGGGTGCTTGTGTGCACACTCGTGGAGTAGAATCTCTCTGGGCACGCTCAGCATTCTTCCCTGCACACGTAGGTCTCACCATAAGGGTAGGAATGTGCCAAGGATGGGACCTAGGCATAAGAAGGAGAAAATTCCCCTGTATTTCCCAGGCCACAGGATATATTATTTCCCTGTCAGGCCACCTGGTTGTCCACATATGATTTACACTACTTCTAAAATTCTTCAGCCAGCTGTCTTCTCACCGACTTTGGCAGTCAAAGCAGAGTCTTTTAAGAAGAGACTGGACAGCCACTTGTGTGAAAGGCTATAGGGTCTCCTGCTTGAGCAGGGGGTTGGACTAGATGACCTACAAGGTCCCTTCCAGCTGCGTTATTCTATGTTCAGTGTTCTCCTTCCATCTCCTGATATTTTGTCATCTTTTCACCACATTGTAAAAAAAGATGTTGAGACTCTAGAGAAGAGCAACAAAGACGATTAGGGGAGTGGAGGCTCAGACATGAAGAACAGTTGCTGGAACTGGGTATGTCTAGTTTGATGGAAAGAAGGACTAGGGGAGACATGATAGCAGCAGTAATTCAATATCTCAGGGGCTGCCCCAAAGAAGAGGGAGTCAAGCTATTCTCCAAAGCACCTGAGGGCAGGACAAGAAGCAATAGATGGAAATTAATCAAAGAGAGAAGCAATTTAGAACTAAGGAGACATTTCTTGATAGTCAGAACAATTAATCAGTGGAACAACTGGCCTCTAGAAGTTGTGAATGTTCCAACACTGGAAGTTTTAAAAAAGATGTTGGATAATCATTTGTCTGAAGTGGTGTAGGGTTTCCTGCCTAGGCATGGGGTTGGACTAGAAGACCTCCAAGGTCCCTTCCAACTCTGCCATTCTATTTTATTTTCTCATCCACTTTTTGTTTCCTTTCTCCAAAGCTGCTCCCAGCACCTTTATTCTGTTAGTTATTTTTCCTCAAGTATACTAAAAAGATCGGTAACAAAGGAAACAGAGCAGTTTTTAAGCAGGCATTGTTTTGGACATTGTTTTGAATAGCAGCCATTGTTTTGGACGTAAGGACATCATTGTGCCAACTGCAGGCCAGAGGGAAAAAGGATGAAATCATTTTTTTAAATCTAATCCTCAGCCTCCCAGAATCTTAGGTTTCGTTCCCCCTCCCAAACTTGGAAGAAGAGCTTCAATGTTGAAAGAAAGAAAGTCCGTGCCCAACACTGAACAGTAGCTGATTTTTCCCCCTTCTCTCTTTTGACCTCACGCAGAAAAAATGTTGGGTTTTAACCAGAAACAAAGGAGGGCTGCCTGCAGCTTGTAACAGGAACCAAAAGGGCTTCTCTTCAGCTGTGTTTGCTTTCAAGAGTGTTTATTGACATGGCACAGCTGCCAGCCGCCTCCAGTTTCATTTTTCAGAGCAAGAGCTCAAGAGGTTTCCTATTCAGAAGTGATTAAGGAGCCGAGAGAAGAGGCTTAGATAAAAAGCGATCGATGGAGCCCTGTGTAAAATAATTACTGATTCAAATGGGATTCTAGAGCCCTGTGTAAAATAATTACCGATTCAAATGGGATTCTAGAGAGGATCCTCCAGGTTTTACCACAAAATGTTGGCTTCAGATTGGAGGCAAGTGTTTTTACTTTAGTTCTGCACATTGACCAGTTAAATAGGTACCACTAGCAGTTTGAAAGCATGCAAATAGATAAATAGGTACCAGCAGCAGTTCGAAAGCATGCAAATGTAAGTAGATAAATAGGTACCACTAGCAGTTTGAAAGCCTGCAAATGTGAGTAGATAAATAGGTACCACTAGCAGTTTGAAAGCCTGCAAATGTGAGTGGATAAATAGGTACCACCAACAATTTGAAAGCATGCAAGTAGATAAATAGGTACCACTAGCAGTTCAAAAGCATGCAAACGTGAGTAGATAAATAGGTATCACTAGCAGTTTGAAAGCCTGCAAATGCGAGTAGATAAATATGTACCACTAACAATTCGAAAGCATGCAAGTAGATAAATAGGTACCACTTTGGTGGGAAGGTAACAGTGTTCTGTGAGCCTTTGGTGTATCGCCACATGACCATAGAAATGTCTTCAGATAACCCTGGCTCCCTCAGCCAAGAAACAAATGGAGATGAGCACCATGCCCTAAAATTGGACATGATTGGACAGGGGTAACTTTTTACTTTTTTTAACTTCACAGGAGTGGATTGGAACAAGAGGACATGAGGATTTTGTACAAATACCTCACCACTTCGCTTTTTCCAAGACACATGGAACCTGAGGTGAGTGGGGTGCCCTGCCTTCCCTCGGCACATGCGGTAACCCTGGTTTAAAGGGAAACAACGTCAGGCACAAGTCTCATTTGCTTAAAAAAAAACAAAAAAACAACCCTGAAAATTTTCCTTGACTGTCTCTTCTGTTTCAGTTGGCCGGAAGGGATTCCCCCATCCATATAGAAATATCCGGAAATCTGCAACACTATGGCAGGTAGGCATTCCTTATCTCTCCGTCGCTCCATGCCCAATGGAGTGTTCGGTCTGAGGGCTCCCTAGTTCTGGTTGTACCTTTTCCCGCCACACCAGCACCAACAACTGACAACGGACAGCATTGGTTTCCGCCATTTTGAAACCGCGCAAAAAATAATAATAATAATAATACAAGGCTTGGAAAGCTTAATGACAATAACAAAGTCCTCCCCAAACAGGTGTTCTGACCCAAACCTTGTTCCAAGTAAACAAACACCAAACAGAGATAAAAGCAAGACCTTTTAATGCTTCTCTGCGAATTCCGTTAATTCACGGTTAAAAGGCTATTAAAACGAATTGTCTCTGATAAGAACGAGAGCCCTGCCAAGCTTGTGCAAGGCTGCCAAGAAGACTAGATAAAGTTACTAAGAAATATTTCAAACACAAAAGAGTCTCCAAACACCAACCAAGATATTCCGAACGTCTACTTGAGTGCAAAAACGTCTTTGCTTCCTGCAAAGAACTCCGGTAAAAGCTGGCTTTGATCTCTTAAGGGAGGGGCCATTACCTTGCAGCCTTACTCCCAAGTTGCCCGTGCTGTTGCAGCTGCTCTTTCCTTCGAGCAGCCCTGCGCCCCTGTGCACTGGGCACAGACTCCTCGGGGACCTCTTCATCACTGCTGCCAGCCTCCACCATCTCCGAAGGCAGCACTCCATTCCCTGATGGTCCTGGCCCCATCCCTGCATCCCACGCAGGTCCCTCATCTGAGTCCTCGCTCTCCGAGACCTCAGCCGTCCACACCTGCTGCTAGTGAACCACAACAACAGGACAAACTCAAACATCCTGGCCCCTCCCCATAGATACAGCCTTTCCAACTTGGCCCGTTATTATCTTTATTCAACCATGCCAAAAGATGCCCACAGTTACTAAAGATTGCCCATTGCAGTTTAGCAATGGGTCGTTTTGGTTCTCTTCAAGTCTGACTTGCTTCATCTGCTAATATTTATCCAAGACTGCTGTATGTTAAAAGCAAAAGAAATGGAGAAGTAATTCATTTGGATATCAGGTTTGCTAAACCAGGGGTCTCCAACCTTGGCAACTTTTAAGACTTGTGGTACTTTAAGACTTTAAGCTTTGCTGGCTGGGGAATTCTGGGAGTTGAAGTCCCCAAGTCTTAAAATTGCCCGGGTTGGAGCCCCCCTGTGCTAAACCAAGCTAGATGTCTCGGGTTAGAAAGCTATAAAACTGGTCTTTTGAGATTTGGACCAAAGGTCTTCAGAGTCGCATGGGGGAAGATCCTGTTGGCAGAGTTGGCTTCATAGGGGTCAATGCTGACATGTTGCTTGTAATAAATCGTTTGGATTCTTTTTGAAGCTTGGCTGGAGGCTCATGATTTAATGAGGAACCCTGACACCCGTCTTTCCTTTTTTAGGTTCCTGACTGGACCCCTGAATCTGAATGGCCCCGAAGCAAAATGCAGGTTCCCCAAAATATTTGTGAACACGGACGGTGCTTACGAAGAGCTTCATTTGATTGTGTATAAGGTAACCTCCTCAATTCTCTAGGAGGTAGTGAATTCTTCTAGAGAATTCGAAATTTTGGATGGAAAGGGGCTGTGCCCTAGAGCTCTATTTCTCAACTTTACGACTCGTAAGATACATGGACTTCAACTCCCAGAGTTAAATGGCTGGGGAATTCTGGGATTTGAAATCCCCAGGTTGTCAGAACGCCAACAAATCCACCCGCATTCAAATCAAAAGTCTCTAGCCGCATCTCAAGAAAAGTAAATTGGTTTATTAGAAATTGCCATGTTGGCGTGTGGCTGGGTGAAGCTGATCCTAAATCACATCATACATTTCCCCCTTGACCCTGGTCTTTCCCCCACCCCCTGGATGTGACTTCTCCAATGGGACACATCCGTCTCCAAGAGTCATCCATCGTGCTCTCCAATAACTTTCTTACACTCTGACAACTTTGGGCTGCCGAGGTGATTATTTAGGCATTTCAAGAATGTCTTGTTTTCCCCCACACCCTTTTTCTGGCAGCTAAAAAGACCAAAGGAGTATCTTTTTAGTTGACACAGGTCTTAAAGTTGCCAAGGTTGGACACCCTTGGTATAGATGATGGATTCTTCTAGAGGTCATTGGGGAATCTAAGACAAGAATCCTATGCTTGTGGCGTTGCAACTACCATTGTCTCCACCCCTTGGCCACGCTAGCTGGGTTCGATGATGGAGCCCAACTTTGGGAGCTACCAGACCTTCCCCTTCCACAATCTAAGTTATCCTTTCATCTCAAGAGAACATCCTCAAACTAGAAATCTTTGTTATGCTAGCTTGGGCCGACATTCTTCGCTTAGCCGTAAAGCCGGATTATAGTAATGAGATAGCTCAAAAATGGCTGGTATGATAAATCTTTTGTCCCTTCCAGGCAATGAGTGCAGCTGTCTGCTTTATGATTGATGGTGAGTATCAAATAATAATGGTTGAATTATTATTCCATTCCTGTCTCGGTTTCCCCACATCCCATCCTTCGAACATTCTCCATGGTCGTTTGGATATGCGTGCGATAGTCCGTTCTCTGCAAGATTTCCAGAATCTTGTAATGAGCGAATTGTTTGAATAATTTCCTGTTACACAGGAAAGAGAAAATACATTTTTTTTGTTTTTTTCCAAGAGCCACAGTTTGCCAGCAAGTCATCAAATAATAAAACTTCAGGAACAGAGTAAAGATTTGTCTAAACTGGGGTTTAGACAAATGATGCTGTGATGGTCAAAACTAGAATGCTTTTTCCTATTTCTTTGTACTTAGCAATGTAGGAACTGTAGCATCAATCCTAAAATAGCCCTAACAAAAGTTTTGAGGGAAATATTCCACCCCTGAATGAATCAAATAAAATCCCTGGGCCCAACTAGGAGCAGGGCCTGGCCCAATCTCTATTACATGTGCCAGTTTGGTGTAGTACTTAAGATGCTGGCCTAGAAACCAGGTGTCTGAGTTCTAGTTCCACCTTAGGCATGAAAGCCGGTTGGGTGATTTTGGGCCAATCACCAGAAGACGGTGAGTTCCAATCCTCACCTTAGGCACAAAAGCCAGCTGAGTGACTTTGACCCAATCACCAGGAGACGGTGAGTTCTAGTCCCACATTAGCTATGAAAGCTGACTGGGTGATTTTGAGCCGATTACCGGGAAGCTGTGAATTCTAGTCCCGCCTTAGGCATGAAAGCCAACTGGGTAACTTTGGGACAGTCCCTCTGTTTCTCAGCCTCACCCATCTCGCAGGGTTGTTTCTACGGGAAAAATAAGAGGACGAAGGACAATTATTGGCTATCTTCATTGCCTTGGGTTGCTTATAAAAACAATAAAGGTGGGATGAAAATCTTAACACGTACATAAATATCTCTCCCCACATTGTGGCTCTGAGACTCTTACTATCCTCTCCCTGTGTCATGCCCCTGGCGGAGACTGACTCCGAGGGAGAGGAGGAACAGCCGACGGAGTGGAAGTGTGGCTCCGGAGGTTGTTAGAGGAGGCTGGGGAAGGGCAGTCAGAGGAGGACCCAGGCCCATCCCCTCTCCATCCTAGGGCACGTGGGGAGGAGAGGATAAGGAAGAGACGTGGTCTGCTCAGGAGGAAAGGGCCTTGATCCTCTTCATGGGCTGCAGCTGTGACAACTGAATAAGAGGATGGACCTGCGTACTGGCAAACGCTGGAAACAAAGCTTGTAAATATCTCTAGTTTATAGTTCCTCTCTTGAGTTTGGCGTCCTTCCCAGTGTATGTTATCTGTGAACATCCTCCAGCCCTTATTTTGCCTGGTTTGTGTTGTTTTTTTCCTTCTTCGTGTAACTGTTTGTGTGGGGTTTTTTTTGTCTTCCGTCAAAGATATTCGGAGCTTGGAAGCAAAGTGAAGGAATAAAAGGGGCTTCACCTGTTTTCTGTGACTGTGTTTGTTTTGTATCCCACCTTGGGTCATCCCACCCTGATCCACCGCCTGCCCTATCACAAATGTTCATACTCAAATTACCCTCAAGCAGGTCTACTTGCTTTCTAATTTGGGAGCAGAGGAACAAGGTGATTATTTTTTTTAAAATGCTCTGCCTTTTCTGGAAGTATTGAAAACTCAGATCTGACTAGCGCCTTTCAGATTCTTTACCTTTTGGCACGTAATTTTGTGAAGTCCAAATCTCGGCGCCTCAACATTTATGGAAACCGGTCCCTTTGTGTGTCCGGGGCTTGCAGCCCTGTCTTGGGCATGTGTCACCATCAGGCCTGGAACCTTTCCTCTGTGCCATGTGGATCTGCCACCTGTGCTCCAGGTGGGGCAATTCTCACCTTTCTTCTCCCCTTCCCCCCCCTCCTCAACCCCTAAATCTTTCCCAGCCTCTGTGCAACCTACGTTGGATTTCTGCCGCCGACTCGATGGCCTGGTGGGCCCTCAACTTACTGTCTTAGCTTCGGATATCTGCGAACAATACAACCTCAAGAAAAGGATATCTGGGTCAGTTCCTTTAAAAAAAAAATTGGGGTGGGTGGGGAGAGTTTGGGATGAACATCTTTCTAATGGTGTGGGAGTATGAATGGATTTCCAGAGAAATATTGCAGGCTGCAGGGACATTTGCACTACTGAGGTGATCCTGAGGACACAGATAAACCACCAAGTGGCCTCAAATGACTCAATAGAAAGGATGCAAACGACCAGCTGTCTGCAAGGAGTAGAAATCCTTCCATTCCCCACCATCCAGTCAGAGCTGAAGAAGCTTCTTGGATGAGAAATGAAACACCTCCAAAGAAAAACCAGAAAATTCCAGTTGCCCCTTGAAAAAGCACCAGGGTTCAGCACTCTGAACAAATCAAGCCATCGACGGTGCGCTTGGCTTCATCCTCATCTCAGGTTGATAGATGAACCAATTGCTAGGAGTTCTGATATACCTGAAAGGTACCTCCGTCCTGGAGTTACACACCAGAGTTCTGGTGCCTCCTTTGATCTCTCCGTTCCTCTCTTTCTTAGGTCCGAGAAGGAGCCTCAGTTTAAATTTATCTACTTCAATCATATGAACCTGGCTGAGAAGAGCACCATCCATCTGAGGAGAACGTCCAGTTTGTCCCTCACATCCGTCCATCCTGACTTGATGAAGATCCTTGGCGATATCAACAACGATTTTACAAGGTGATCTACCTCCTTGTCCCCCACTAACTATTTATCGCTCTCCTTATCGTTTCAGATGCAGGATGAATAATAATACGTCCATTTTGGACCAATGTTTGTTCATGACTTTATCTTAAGCCTCTTTTAAATGGAATTGGCACCTCCAACAATGCCAGTGGGCATCAAGGAACATCTTGGATGCTTTTCCACGAAATAAAATTGGGGTCTGTTTGTTAGTTAGTCTTCTTGTATATGGGTCTTTTTTTTACTGTGTCACACACATCAGGGCAGTTAGTTTGTGTGTGAATGGCCAAAACGTTGAAAACTGCAGTTTTTATCCCTAAATGTGGGACTGAGCAAAAATCAAAGCTTGCTTCTTCAGATGATATTTAAGCCTTGGTGTATTTATGATTGGCTCACAATCTGTCTGACCTACATTGTTCTTGAACAAGCTGTGTGTAGTATTTGGTTGAAGACCACAAAGAAGTCTGAGGTAGATTGGACTGGGAAGTTAAGACACACACACACACACACACATATACCACAGAGGGGAAAAAGGAAAGAGGGAGAAGGGAAGAGCAAACCACTTAGTTGCTAAGAAAATGGTTGTGGACATTTTTGTTTAATCCTCAATTGATTAGATGATTTATTTTTTTTCAATTTTTCCCTCCTGAGTTTATTTCTAATTGAGTTTTCCATACTTCTGGAAATTGATCTCTGACCTTGATTGTTTTCTTGCGGATATTTCATTACCCAAACTAGGTAACATCATCAGTACTTGTACTGAAGTTATCTAGTTGGGTAAAGAAACATCTACAAGAACAACCAAGCTCAGAGCACCAAGGACCTCACAGTCCTCGTCCTCCTCCTCCTCCTCCCCACAAACTCCACTTCCTTCTAGCACTGATGATGTTACCTAGTTGGGTAATGAAACATCTGCAAGAAAACAACCAGGCTCAGAGGCCACCGAGGATCCCTCACTTTAACGCTGAGCTACAGGTATTTTCTTTTATCGGAATCTGACCTCCTCCTCCTCCTCTTTTAAAGGGTGGAGGATGATGAAGAAATCATTGTGAAAGCCATGAGCGACTACTGGATTGTCGGCAAGAAGTCGGATCAGCGGGAACTGTACGTCATTTTGAATCAGAAGAACGCCAACCTGATTGAAGTGAACGGTAAGGAACTCTCAGAAATTGTACACGGCTGTAATCTCAGTGGGAAATATGAATCGTTTGCCTGTGTCGGCACCCTTTTTAATCTAGAACCATCATTGTGAAGCAGGGGGGAAGAGCCATGAGGAGGTGGCTGTAGGTTTTGAGGCAGAAGAAACAGAAAGAAATGCAGATGTGAGTGAGGCAGGCCTAGAATTTGCATTTGATTCCATCAATGTGTAGTATAACAGAGTAACTGAGTTGGAAGGGACCTTGGAGGTCTTCTAGTCTAAGCCCCGCTCAGGCCTTTCAGACAAATGGTTGTCCACTCTTCTTAAAAACCTCCACTGTTGGAGCAACCAGAACTTCTGGTGGCAAGTTGTCCCACTGATTAATTGTTCTGGATATCTCTCCTTGGTTCTAGGTTGCTTCTCTCCTGGATTAGTTTCTATCCATGGCTTATTGTCTTGCCTTTCAGGTGCTTTGGAGAATAGCTTGACCTATTCTTCCTATGTGCTCTTAAGACCTGAGATCCCTAAAAGCATTAAATCCACCAGATGTGTGAAGGGCATGACACCCCACCCAGCTTGGAATTCTGGGAACTGTAGTACGTCTCAATCGAGGTGAATTCCCAAAGAGGCTGTGCCAAAGACTTTTAGCCTTGATTGACTTGACTTGACCATGACTTGACCTTCATTGCTCTTCTTTTGTATATGAAGCTGGATTTTTCTGAGTGGACACAAAGGTTTGTAGTTGCCTACCAAGAGCCTACAACCTTGGCAACTTGTAAGACTTGTGGACTTCACCTCCCAGAATTCCTCAGCTATGCTGGCTGAGAAATTCTGGGAGTTAAAGTCCACAAGTCTTAAAGATGCCAAGGTTGGAGACCCTTGGCCTAGGCCAATGCTTCTCAACCTTGGTGACCTGAAGTTGCGTGGACTTCAGCTCCCAAAATTCAGCCCATGTGGCTGAGGAATTCTGGGAATTGAAGCCCACAGACCTTCCAAGTTGAGAAACACGGATATGCCCAAGGCTGGTGCACAGAGTTTGCACACGCTTGTGCAGAAGGGACTCCCATCAGTTTTGGGGTCTTGCAGTGACAATAAGGACCATTCTGAGGCTTTTTTAGTAGGCTGTCCCTCAAAAATAAATGAATAAGTAAAATTAAAAAAAAACCAGCTTGGAACCACAGAAATAATACAAAAAATAGGCAGCCTTCGGGAAATCTGCTAAAGATAACATTTATGTCCTACTGATGGTAACTTCCTTCTTTGAAGCTTTAAAACTCCTTCTTTCTCCTCTTCAGAAGAAGTAAAGAAACTTTGTGCAACCCAGTTCAACAATATTTTCTTCTTGGATTGATCAGCTGCAGCTCTCATTCTTTGAAGACGGCTTCAAGACCCCTAAAAGAGGTGTGATTTGTTTACTGGGACCAGTCAATCGAGTCGTATTACTGACTGGCCTAATGGCAATAGTAAAGCAATACTTGCTTTCTCAGAATCTCACTTTCTACAAAAACCACGTGCTCTCCGAGCAAACCGTTGTGTGTGTTTTTTTTAAAGATTTTAAAGTATATTTATGTTCAACTGGATTAAATTTGGTCAGAAGGAAACCCGTGTCGTTCCTTGTCTCAGTCACGGCGGAAACTTGACTTTACTGGAAAAATAAAACTGAATTGTTACCACTTTAATCCTCTTTCTTGCTCTTTGTTGATAAAATAAGCTCGTTTTATTGGCAGCTATTTGCCTTGGGAATGTTTTGATGGCCTGTCAATCGTCCTTGGCTCGTGACCACGATGGAGCCCACCATTTCTTGTCATTGAATGAGACATTTCTGAAGGGAGTTCTGCCCCATTTTACGACCTTTCTTGCCACCGTTGTTAAGTGAACCACTGCAGTTGTTAAGTTAGCCACACGGTTGTGAAGGGAATCTGGCTTCCCTATGGATTTTGCTTGTCGAGAGGTTGCAAAAAGGAGATCAGGTGACTCTGGGTTATGGCAAGTGTCATAAATATGAACTGGTGGCCAAGAGTCTGGATTTAGATAATGTGACTCTGGGGATGCTTGCAACGGCTGTTAGTGTGAAAAACAGTTCAGTGACTGTTTGTAACTCCAAACGGTCACTAAACGGACATACGGCAAAGGGACTGGTGACTTTTTCATGACCTCTTCGTAACATCCTCAACGGTCTCGTGATCAGAATCCATCGGCTTGGCAACTGGCATGTACTTAACGACAGTTGCAGCGCTCCCGAGTCGTCGTCGCTCTTTTTTTTTGTGACCTTTGGACAAGCCTGGTTTGTTTACAACCGCGTTACTAACTTAACGGGCGCAGTGATTTGCTTCAGAACGCGTGGCGAGAAAGGTCACAAAAAGGGGGCAAAGCTCAGCTCGACGGCTGTCTCGCTTGGCGACAAATGCCAGGCTCCGTGGTGGTTGTAGGCCGAGAACTGGCTGTAACGGTGGCCGTGGGTGGCCCCGTCTCACTTCTTCTTCTTCTTCCCTGCGACGACTGCCTTGCTGCCGGCCGTGCTCTGAACCAATGTGGGGGAGTCCTCCTTCGGAGGGGATTGGGCCTGGCTTAGATTTTCCTCCATTTCCCGAGTCAGATTTTCTTCCAGTTCCAAGGCTGCTTTCTCAGCGGCCGCTTCTTCTAATTTTCGGGCCTCCTCGGCCTCTTTCAGTGCCTTGAGCCTGTCCAACCGAAAGGAGAGATCTGTCAGGCTCTTCAAACCAGGGGTGGGATTCCTCAACCCAGCGGCGGCTAACCTTTTTCGGCTCCTGTGCCAAAAATTGTGCGCACTCGTGTGCCAGCACCCAGAATGCAATTTGCCCACCCCCATGCCCCCTGCAAATGTGCAATCTCCACCTCCACTTACTACCCCCTTACCTGCACTGTGCCTCAGAGCTGATTTTTCGGCTGGTTTGAGGCCTTTTTCGGCCTCCCAGAGGCTTGGAAAAAGCCTCTGCGGGGCTTTTCAGGACGAACAATAGGCCCGTTTCGTCACTTCCGGGATTACAAGAAGTGACAAAACGGGCCTATTGTTCGTCCTGAAAAGCCTTGCAGAGGCTTTTTCCAAGCCTCTGGGAGGCCGAAAAGGCCTCAAACCAGCCGAAAAATCAGCTCTGAGGCACGCGCATGTGAAGTAAGGTAAGCTTGCCTGCAGCTCGCGTGCCGGCACAAATGGCTCTGTGTGGCATTTCTGGCACCAAAGTTTCTGCCGCGCAAAATTCTAACTGGAGAGCATGATGGATGACTCTTGGCTATGGATGTGTCCCATTGGAGAATATGAATTACGATACACCCAGGGGGTGGGGGGGAAAACCAGGGTCAAGGGTGACAATGAATGATGTACCTCAGAGTCGGCTACACCCAGGCAACGCTGGCATGTTTACTCCTAATAAATCTTTAAGTTTGAAAATCCGGCTAGAGACTCATGATTTAAATGGGGGTAACTACTGGAGTCTTGATACCTCGTGCTACAGCTTTGATCCAAATCAACCCAACTTGGACCACGGATAGAGACCTTTCAGGTTGCAGTCATCCCCTTGGCTACATTCAGATCCCCCAACCCACCTTTATTCCGTGTGAACAAACCACGGTGGCTTACTTGGCCTCTTCTTCCTCCTCTTGTTTTTTCCTCAGGATTAAGAGTTCAGCTTCCCGAGCTCTGTTATCGATGATGGTTTCGTTCACCAGCTGCAAATTCTTGTAGCTGGCAAAAAACTTTTTGACAAAGAAAATGTACATCTGGCTCATCCAGAGATTCAGCTTGTCTTTTTCCTTGTTTTTCTCTTTTTCGAGCTTTTCTGGAAAAAGAATCAATAAAATAAACGGTAGCAGGAAGGGCGTCCTGATCTGATCTGTGCATCCTTTTAGTGATGCACCCTGCATAACTCAGGAAGAGAAGCTTCTAAATATCCTCTGGTGTTCCTTTACTGCCCTCCAGTGAGAACATGGATACTTGCAGGAATACCCACTTATCCAATGTAATATTTCCGACTGTCTAATTGTACAGTCTGGAAAGTCCATTTCAAAGGGGGAAATTTTGGAACTAAAATAAAAATAAAATGTGTTGCTTTAAACAAAACGCAGGCAAATCCAGAAATTTTATATCTACATCTGTCTCTCTCTCTGAGCATTGCACACCAGAACAACTTGACACAAGGACATTTTTTCCCCCAAATGCCATCACTCTGCTAAACAAATAATTCCCTCAACCCTGTTCAACTATTTACAAAGTCTGCATTACTATTACTATTAATCTTCTCATCATTCCTTATCTATCACCCATCCCCTCCCACTTGTGACCGTATGACTGTAACTTGGTCGCTTGTATTTTTACAATTTATATTGACTGTTTCCTAGTAGGATTTGATTGCTTATTGTACCCTATGACTATCATTAAGTGTTGGACCTTATGACTCTTGATGAATATATATTTTCTTTTTATGTACACTGAGAGCATTTGCACCAAGACAAATTCCTTGTGTGTCCAATCCCATTTGGCCAATAAAGAATTCTATTCTATTCTATTCTATTCTATTCTATTCTATTCTATTATTCTATTCTTATTCTATCTACCTATATCTATCTATCATCTATCCATCTATCTATCCATTATCTGTCTATCCATTTATCATCATCTATCTATCTATCTATCTATCTATCTATCTATCTATCTATCTATCTATCTATCTATCTATCATCATCTATCTATCTATCATCTATCTATCTATCTATCTATCTATCTATCTATCTATCTATCTATCTATCTATCTATCTATCTATCTAGACTAGATTAAATCAGTTTCATAAGCTAACATGAAAATATATTTACTTCTTTTAATCACTCACACCTTAAAAAGGCAACTGATTAAACCTTGCAGGAAAAAAAGGCAGCCAGAATTGTGATATTGCCTTTGTTTCCAAAAACACCTTGCAAACCTCACACCTGCTAATTCCTTCATTGGACTACTTTTATCCTTCTCCTTTTCTAAGACTGGTGGAGGTCCAGTGACTGCTTCTTTCTCTTCCGGGATGGGAGAAAACACGACATTCACAGTTACGCCTGAAAGAAAAAAAACACAGAACTAATAAATAATCAAACAGTGCTTTGCCTTTAAGAGTGGGGAAAGCCTCCAATTATGTTGAGAAAAAAAATGCAGAGTCGTGATGCCTTTCCATACTACAGGTAGTCCTGGACTAACAACTACAGTTCATTTAATGACCAAAGTTACAACGGCACTGGAAAAAGTGACCTGATCATTTTTCGCAGCTACAGCCTTTGCAGCATCCCCGTGGTCACATGATCAAAATTCAGAGGCTTGGCAACTGGTTCATACTTATGACCGTTGCTGTGTCCCTTTTGCGACCTCCTGACAAGGAACGTCAATGGGGAAGCCGGATTCGTTTAACAACCAGGTTGCTGACTTATCAACCGCAGCAATTCACTTAGCAACTGTGGCAAGAAAGGTTCATAAAATGGGGCAAACCTCACTTAACAAATGTCTCAATAACAGAAAGTGTGGGTGTAAGTCGAGCACTGCTTATACTTATGCAGATAGTTGCTTTAGTCTGGCAAGATTCTGCCTGTAGTTGCTTTAGTTTGGCAAGATTCTGTCTGTGGTTGCTTTAGTTTGGCAAGATTCTGTCTGTGGTTGCTTTAGTCTGGCAAGATTCTGTCTGTAGGTGAGCAACAATAAAAAAACTACTCCCAAATAACTCCTCGTGTTGTTCTTGGTCCTTTGAGCCTGACATACACAAGGACAACTTCCCTGGTATGATTGTTCTACCTGGAACATCATCTCAAGGAAGGACAAACTCTTAATTCTGGCCTCATTTATTTCTCTGGAGAGCCACCCAAAATTCATGGATTATACAGCCTGGATGTTTCACACTCACTTTGAGCGGAAGCAAGTTTTTCTTTGCCATGGGACTTTCCTTTGTGGGATTTCTCCTCTTTCTTCCCCTCCTTGCTTTTCCCTTTCTGAGAAAAGAAAAGGTAAACAGAAAAAAAAGGGGATAAATCGGGAACCAGAGGAAGGAAGGAAGGAAGGAAGGAAGGGAAAGAAAGGGAAGGGAAGGAAAGAAGGAAAGGAAGGAAAGGAAGGAAGGAAGGAAAGAAAGAAGGAAAAGGAAGGAAGGAAAAGGAAGGAAGGAAGGAAGGAAAGAAGGAAAAGGAAAAGGAAGGAAGGGAAGGAAGGAAGGAAGGAAGGAAGGAAGGAAGGAAGGAAGGAAAAGGAAGGAAGGAAAGGAAGGAAGGAAGGAAAAGGAAGGAAGGAAGGAAGGAAGGAAGGAAGGAAGGAAAAGGAAGGAAGGAAAGGAAGGGTGGGTTAGCAAAATTTGGCATGACACCACAGAAAAGAAGGAGTGATACAGAAGGACACGTTGTGATGTTTCTCTCCAGAAAAAAAGATATGCAGATTCCTCTCAATTCATTCCTTTTGAATTGCCCTGTGCAGAACTGAGGACAG
The DNA here is from genome assembly GCF_049901735.1 of Notechis scutatus. Taxonomy (NCBI): domain Eukaryota; kingdom Metazoa; phylum Chordata; class Lepidosauria; order Squamata; family Elapidae; genus Notechis; species Notechis scutatus. Next base: position 13,417,084 of record NC_142020.1, on the reverse strand, counting down.
TTGCTCAACGTAACCCCACTTCCTCCTAATACTGATGAGGTTACCTAGTTGGGTAATGAAAAGTCTGCAAGAAAATAACCAAGCTCAGAGAGCACCAAGAACCCCACAGTTGTTGTCCTTCTCCTCCTCCTCCCCCCCTCCTCCTCTCCTCCTCCTCTTCCTCCTCTTCCTCCTCCACTCTGCAAACTCCATTCCCTAAAGCAGTGATCCCCAACCTTTTTACGCCGCGACCCGGTATCCCCAACCTTTTTATGGTGCGGCCCGGTACCGGCATTAGCTGGCGCCACCATCTTTTTGATGAAAAAGTGCTTCCGGTGACCTCACTGGAAGCACTTTTCATCAAGATAAGCGGCATGCAGCTTCGGGTGACTTTCCGGGTAGAAATGGCTTTCTGCCGGAAAAGCTCACCCAGCGCTAATGCTCGCCATCTTTTTTTTGATGAAAAAGTGCTTCGGTGAGCTTTCTACCGGAAAAGCTCACGGAGCGCTGGCGCCGCCATCTTTTTGATGAAAAGCGTGCTTCGGCGAGCTTTCCGGAAAAGCTCACGGAAGCACTTTTATCAAAAGATAAGCGGCCAACTGCTCCAGCGACCCCGGTAGGAGTTGTTCCACGGACCGTGCAGGTCCGCGGACCCGTGGTTGGGGACCCCTGCCCTAAAGCACCTGAAGGCAGAGCAAGAAGCAATGGAGGGAAGCTTACGGAGACCCAACCTAGAATGGAGAAATTTCCTGACAAAATGATTAACCCGTGGGAACGGGTTGCCTTCAGAAGTCGTGGCTGTCCCATCGCTGGAAGCTTTTAAGAAGAGGTTGGACAACCATTCAGGGTCTCCTGTTTGAGCAGGGGGTGGGACTAGAAGACCTCCAAGATCCCTTCCATCCCATTGCTCTCGTTTTGGAAGGGTTGGAACTGAAGGGCCATTCACTTCTCTTCCTTTGCCTCTGCTACCGCCCATCCAGCCCCTGGCCGAGGAAACGGGGTGATGACTTCCCTTTTTGTGGCCTTCCGATTTCTTGCTCTTGCCCACTTCCACGAAATGGACGATCTTGCTTGAGGAATATTTGGAGCCAATTTGGATGGTGCTGCCGTCGGTGGCTTCAGTGCTGTTACTGCTGGTGCTTCTAGTACGAGTGGACTAGCGGTGGGAAACAGAACACAGTGTGAGTAGAAAAAAGGAAGCCCAGGCGCCTCATTTTCCTCGCCCGTCTCCAAAATCTGGCCAGGACTAGGCCAACAACGCCCCTTACCAACCATCTTGGAGGAACACGCATTTCATTAACCACATTTTTGGCATGTTGTCCATAGCTGCATTATTCCCACAAGAGAGCTCCTGGCTGGTTTTCCACAACACATTTAAAGCAGGGGTGTCCAACCTTGGCAACTTCAAGACTTATGGACTTCCTCTCCCAGAATTCCCCAGCTGGCATGGAATTCTGGGAGCCAAAGTCCACAAGTTTTAAAGTTGCCGGGGTTGGACACCCCTGCGCTAAAGCTTAAACCAATCGCATAGGCTCTGCTCGACACACTAAGCCATGACAAACTTTATCCAAGGTTACCACTATTTAAACTTAGCCTAAACTTATTGGGTCTCTTCTTGACTTCTTCACCTACAAGGTCCCTTCCAACTCTGATTATCTGTTATCTGCTAGTGGCGTGAGCACATCCAAGGAACCAGAGCTGGGCTAACCTGAGGAGAAGGCAATTCGGGAGGCAAAGAGGCAGCTTCACTCTTGTCTGGCAGCTCGTCTGGTCGGTAAGAGGCCGTGACTGTTTGGGCCACCTCATCAGCCTGCTGCTTCAACATCTCATCGGTGACATAAAGAAGAGCGCAGTCTACCAGAGCTTCAAAGAACTCGAGGAAGACAAGCTGAAAGAGAAACCGAAGACAAGGCCAGGCAAAGAAGTCAAGAGAAGTCCTGAGAAGTCAAGAGGATTCAAGGATAATGTTCTGACCAAGGCTTCCTGAAACCATAATTAAGCACATGTTTAGTCCAAACAAATCTTGTTTTATTTCAACGCTGGGAATTATGTTCATTCCCAGCCTGTAATGAGTCCCAAACAGTCCCTCGAGATAAGCACCCACTTTTCTTTCCTTTGAATTGCTGCCAACAACTAGAGTGCCAAATGAATTATAAAAAACCAACCGAAGTCCACACAGAGCGTCAAGATTTTATCCGAACAGAGAGAACAAAGTTGCTTCCTGCAAAGGCTCCTGTCCCTTTGCTTCTCCTTTATGTCTTATGGGAGGGGCCAATCACCTCCAAGCCTGACTCCCGAGTCGCCCCTTTTGTCTCAGTGCTCTTGCCTTCTGGCAGCTCTGCGCATATGCGCGCTGGTAACAGGCTCCCCTTGTTCCTCTGCCTTGCTGCTGCCAGACTCCAAAGCCTCCGGAGGCAACACCCCACTCCCAGATGGCCCTGGCCCCCAATCTCTGTATCAGATGCAGGACCCTCATCCAAGTCCTCCCCAGACTCCTGGACTGGTCCCTGTTCTTCCCCACTGTCTGACTCTGTTGCCGTCTCCGTAGGCTGACAGCGAACCACAACAGATAAGATACTGGCAGGGAATTAAATCTGAGAACCAGACTGTGCTGAAGGAGATCCCAAAATGTAAATAGGCTTAAGACGATTGAGGGTCTTCTTAAAATCCAACATGCAAAAAGTCCATCTGAGTTACTTAAACCCCCATCACGTTCTCTACCAAGTGAACCTGGTAGGGAAAAGGAAAAAAACACAGACCCTGGAAACTACAGACCAAACATCCTAACATCAATACCTGGAAAGATACTGGAAAAGATAATTAAAAAAAAACAAAAACAAACCAGATCGGCAAACATCTAGAAACAAGTTATAGCTAGAAGACAGCACGGGTTTGTTAAAAACGGATTGTGCCAAACCAATCTTACCCCGTTCTTTGCAAAGGGATTAAATTAGTAGAACCAGCGAAATGTTGCAGACATAATAGACCTAAGACTTCAGATAGAATATTACAGGGGTCTCCAACCTTGGCAACTTTAAGACTTGTGGACTTCAACTCCCAGAATTCCTCAGTCTCTTCTGCACAAGTGTGTGCAAACTCTGTGCACCAGCCTTGGGTATATCCGTGTTTCTCAACCTTGGAAGATATGTAGACTTCAATTCCCAGAATTCTTCAGCCATATGGGCTGAATTCTGGGAGCTGAAGCTGTTAGGAATAACATGGTTACCTAACGTAGTTTGGGTAAAAAATAATATATATAGACTATGATTGTGAGTTTAAGTGTGTGTCACTTTAACTGCAAAGGATGTAATTTTGGGTGCAGCTGTAAATTGCCATAAGAGGGAGCAAGAGAACTTGATTGCTTGCTGGCTTACTGGATTGCTTGCAGACGATGATGGATTGTTAACTGCGTGTTCTTTGCTGTTGCTGAAGGAAGAAAAGAGGTTTGACTTCTTCATATCTCTACTGCGAAGAGATATATTACTGGACTGATATTTGTAAGTTTAATGACCTCTTTTTCGACACTGGACTTTGCAACTGATTAATCCCCGGATGGACTGAACTAGTGTATGATATATGGACTGTTTGACTATGCTATAAATCTTACTGGAATAAACTATTTAACTAGCACATTGTATCTGTTTTACTGAGTGTAAGCTACAACAACGTTCGTCTCACATATTTGCCTGCCTGACAAAGGTGTATATCCCTAACAGAAGCCCACGCAACTTCAGGTCACTAAGGTTGAGAAGCATTGGCCTAGGCCAAGGGCCTCCAACCTTGGCAACTATAAGACTTGTGGACTTCAACTCCCAGAATTCCTCAGCCAGCAAAGCTGGCTGAGGAACTCTGGGAGTTGAAGTCCACAAGTCTTAAAGTTGCTAAAGTTGGAAACCCCCGAGAAAGAAGACTTCTAAGATCCCTTCTGCTCCAAACCTTTCTCTTGAAATTGTTTTCATCACAAACTCTTTTCAGTTCGTACCTCATGCTCCAAATCCAGGGTCTCTGCCTCCGAGACGAAAGGATTGTCTTTGGCCAAGATATCCACAACCTTGGTAGCTGTTAGTTGTTTGCTTATGAGTCTTAAATCCTAAAGATAGAAAAATAACCCCCCCAAAAAGAGGGTTAGTTTTAGCCATGTTTGTCTTAAGAATCGCACTTCAATGATTGATTGAGGTGCCACCAAGCTGGTGTCACTTCTTAGCCAGGACCTAGATAGGAGGGTGTGATGTCTCCAGCCCAGAGCTGAAGAAGAAGCTTCGTGGATGAAAAGCGAAACGTCTTCAAAGAAAAACCAGAAAACTCCAGTTGCCTCTTGAAAAAAAAAAAGCCCTTTTGCAATGTTAATAACCTTGAGATTACAAAGGAAGGTAAATATATGTGTCCCAGGATAATGTTGTTGTCAGGATTCCAACACTTAACCCCATTTAAATCATGAGTCTCTAGTTGAACTTCCAAACATAAAGAAGATTTATTAGGAATAAACATGCCGGCACTGCCTGGGTGTAGCTGACTCCGAGACACCTCATTCATTGTCACCTTTGACCCTGGTTTTCCCCCAACCCTGGGTGTATCCTAATTCATATTCTCCAATGGGACACATCCATAGCCCAGAGTCATCCATCATGCTCTCCAGTTAGAATTTTGCATGGTAGAAACTTAAGTCCCCTAGTTACTATCTTTGAAAACATTTATGGAATGCACTTTTGGTTTTGCAAACTGCCGCAACTGCTCTTTCAAACCCCTTTCCCTCCTCCCGTTCTGTTGGCAATGCTAAAAAGAAACCACAGAAATATTTTACAAGTTGACGGTTGCAAGATCCAATCGGAGTCAGTCACTGGATCCTTCTGACCGACCCAGATTGGATCGTGTGCTCGGCCTTGAATTTTCCATAAGATCAGATCGGTCAAGGTTGGTTAAAGAGACCTGCTGCTAAAAGTTTCTGAGAGTTAAGATTACTTCCAGCATCCACATGAAGTGTCTCATCTTCATTGTAGGTTCGTAAGGAGGGAGAGTGCTTGGTCTACAGAACGCCTGGAAAATCTCCCAGCACTTATCGATGTAACTGAGCGCGTAGACGGCTTGCTGTCGGTCGCTGAACAAAATGCCTGGGAAGAAGGTGAGGAGAAGGTGAGGTGATCAACATAGCACTCGGGAAAAACAAGGCGCTTCCGGGTTGAAAGGATTAGCTGGTGACATCATTGTTGCCCAGTTGAGGGCTCCTGTCATGTCCCTGTCGGAATCTGATTCCGAGGGGGAGGCCAAGCAGCTGACAGGGAGTGGGAGTGTGGCTATGTTGGCTGTGGAAGATACTGGGGAAGGCAAAGTTCGGCTGGGCGGAGCAGGGGAGAGGGAGAACAAGGGAGAGGGAGTTCAGAGGAAGACCCAGGCCCACCCTCTCTTCATCCTAGGGCATGCAGGGAGGAACGGAGAAGAGAGCAACGTGGGTTGCGTGACTTACGGGGAAGGAAAGGGCCCTGATTCCCTTGATTAGCTGCAGCTGGGAACACAGTGTTTCAAACAGGAAGCTGCGCATAGCCAATTGTTGAGAGCAAATCATGAATTATCTGGTATTGTTGAGGCTTATCTGGGTTCCTGCTGTCATCCCAACTGTGTGTGTTTTGCTGGCCTTTCAAGTCTGCAATTCCTTCTTCTGCCCTGTCCAGTTAATTACTGCAGTGTGGTTTGTGTGGATTTTTATTTACAGTTTGTATGTACTTTGTTTTTGGACTGAATTTCCTCCACTTAAAGGCTGTTCCTGAGAGTTTTTTCCTCCAGCTGAAGGTAACCTGGACATCGGGGACAAAGTTGGAGGTACTAAAGAGACTTTTCTTACTTATGTGACTGTGTTACCTTTGTGCCACGCCCCTTTGGGTCATCACAGCTCCTTTCATGGCTCTGGCAGGAGCTGGAGCGAAGGACGGAAGCTCAACCTTGCCCAACGGCAGCACTTGGGACTCGAACACGGGCTTGCTAACCTGCACTCCAGCATTCTAACCACCCGAGCCACTGTGCTCCTTAGCTGGTTACTACAGGGATATTAATTGGTCGGACAACATAAGAGGGGAAACTGAAGAAGGTCAGAAAATCCACCAGCCACGCAAAAGTTGACCCTACCTTTGATACGGCAGGCATGGGGACAAATATTCTTGACCATCAACTTGGAGAAGCACTTGAATAGGCGAGGACTTGTGTCACTAGGGTTAGAGAAGACTACTATTATAAGGTTGCTATTGGAAGAACCAACCAAAACAGGTTCAAAAGTTCAGGGAAAAATAAATCAAGTTCAGTTCATTTTACATCTGAGAGGCTATCCCCATTACGCTGAGTGGTTAAGATGCATTCAGTGGTCAACCCAACCTGGTCCTTTCCATACTCAGCTTGGTCCAAAACTTAATTCTGGGAGTTCAGATCCAACTCACCTGAAGAGGGTTGAGTGAGAGAAGGCTGAGCCACATGCAAAAGTGCAAAACCATAGCTTTAGCTAAATAAAAAGCCACTTCGATTAATTGGACAGCACTTAGAAAAACAATAATATAAAGACTTCCCCGAGAATTAACTGCAGATGGTAAATGTCACTGGCCTTGATGTGATAAAAAGCGACAACCGCCCACATTCCTCATCTATGCCTCTCCTTGGGGTGGAAGCCATCCATATTTATCAAACAGCAAGGAAAAGGTTGACCTTGCAACCTATTTCTCCAGGCGTAAAAAAAAACACTCCATAACTGGTCTAAATTCCTTTTAAACCCATCTAAACTGGAGGCACTTCTCGAAACTCAGATGTACCCTCAATTGGATAGACATGGGCAGAGGGGTCTCAAACGGTGTGACCAGCTCATCAACTGCGCTCTACTTACTCAAAATCCTTGTGATAAATGTGGAAGGACAGGTAAATCAGGTACGTCAAAAACATCCTAAGTAGCAAAGTCTCATATGGAGAATGAATCTCTTCCAGTAACGTTTTATCTGAAAAACACAAATACCATCATGCACAGATACAGAGGAAATTTATCTGCCTGTCATCTATCTACCACCTAGCTAGCATTTGTCTATCATCTTACCCATTATCTATCATCATCTAACATCCTATCTATCTTTATCATCTATCTATCATCTGTCTACCTAAGTAGGTAGCTTCATTTACCTATCTATCACACAGAAATATCATTCGCAAAGAAGAAAGAGGTAGAAAGAAAATGAGATGAAAGGAGAAGAATGGAATAAGAAAAGGATGAGAACTTGAAATAAAGTTGGAGGGAGGAGGAATAGAAAGAAAACATGGAAGGAACCGAAATAAAGGGGAAAAAACAAGAAGGAGAAGAGTTAGAGGTGAATAGAGAAAGCGTAGGAGGGTTGCCCGAAGAATAGAGAAATAAGAACAGAAGGAGATGCATTATAGAATGGAACAAATAGAAAAAAACATAGAACGGAAAAACAATGAAGGAACCGAAATAAAGGGGAAAAAACAAGAAGGAGAAGAGTTAGAGGTGAATAGAGAAAGCGTGGGAGGGTTGCCCGAAGAATAGAGAAATAAGAACAGAAGGAGATGCATTATAGAATGGAACAAATAGAAAAAAACATAGAACGGAAAAACAATGAAGGAACCGAAATAAAGGGGAAAAAACAAGAAGGAGAAGAGTTAGAGGTGAATAGAGAAAGCGTGGGAGGGTTGCCCGAAGAATAGAGAAATAAGAACAGAAGGAGATGCATTATAGAATGGAACAAATAGAAAAAAACATAGAACGGAAAAACAATGAAGGAACCGAAATAAAGGGGAAAAAACAAGAAGGAGAAGAGTTAGAGGTGAATAGAGAAAGCGTAGGAGGGTTGCCCGAAGAATAGAGAAATAAGAACAGAAGGAGATGCATTATAGAATGGAACAAATAGAAAAAAACATAGAACGGAAAAACAATGAAGGAACTGAAATAAAGGGGAAAAAACAAGAAGGAGAAGAGTTAGAGGTGAATGGAGAAAGCTTAGCAGGAAAATAGGAAGAGAGAAGAAGAAAAGCGTTGAACGAAGAAGAGAGAAGTAAGGAAGAACAGAAGGAGATGCATTATAGAATGGAACATACAGAACGAAAAAAAAATGGAAGGAACTGAAATAAAGGGGAAAATAGGAAGAAAGAACAAGAAAAGCATTGAATGCAGAAAAGAGAAGGAAGAACAAGAGATGCATTATAGAATGGAACAAACAGAAAAAAACATAGAACAAAAAAAAAACACAAGAACATCGAAATCTAATTTTGAACCATACTAGGGGGGGGGTGCACTGGTCCTGGAAGTACTGCAATACCAGGTCAATGCGTGGAGTGGACGGAGCAAGCCCCTATTCCATCTCCCAGTTGCAAAAATCCATTTAATATGTAGTCCTCAAATAGAGGACATATCAGATATTAAACTGATAAGAACAGATACTACACTTGATCTTAGCCAAAAGGCCGAGAAGCGATACCTGAGGGAAAGAGGGATGCACAACGGCTTCCCTTCTCTTGAAATCGCAGGTTTGTGCGACCGCATCGGAGTTGCATGCGGGCTAAGTACTAAAGCCAGGTCTGGCTGGTTCCTGCTCTCAGGATTAGCCTCTGAAAAACACGCCCTTTCCAAATCCCACCAGAACAAAGTCCTTCCAGTTACGAGGATCTGCAGAATTTATCGTTTTTCCCTTGATTATGTCAAATTTGGGGCTTTTTTGCCCTGGCCGTCGGTTTTAGATTTGCATAGCTCCGCCCCCTACGCCTTCCCGATCGGTTAAGTTTCCTTTCAACAGCTTGTCGCTTAAAAAAAAACAAAAAACCAGAAACTCTTTAGTTTAAGATTGCATGTTGTTTTATTATCTTCTGCTTAGAAACAGCAACAACACACAACTGGTTTTTGCAAATCCTGCAGAGATTTGGATGTGAAATTTTTAAAAAGAGAGAGAAATCTGTTTCTGTATTGATCTCTCTACCGATTCCAGCTCCTTGCTTCCGGTTTCTATTTCTTTCAACCTTTTGTCATTTGAACCCTTTTTCTCTTTCATTCCTTCTTGCAAAAAAAAAAAAAAAAAGGCATTTAAATCCTAAAAACATTTAGAAAAAAATTCCGAAAGGAAAGAATGTAAGAGGTGTGTGTGTGTGTGTGTGTGTGTGTGTGTGTGTGTGTGTGTGTGTGAGCCTGAAAATTTACATTTGAATGCTTCAAGGATTGATTGATTATCTTGTAAAATGCAAAAAATGTGGGTGAGCAATTGACACAGTTGCTGGGCATGTTAAAAGTCAAAGTCGCCAGGAGTCAACAACGACCTAAAATCACACACACACACACACAAATATACTTTGCCCTGAAGTTAAAAAATATTGGACCAAAATACAAAAATGGTTGTATGAAATTACAAAATGCCGAATAGAATTGAAGCCAGAACTGTTTGTTCTGGCGGTTATTAAGGGAACGTACCCCCCCAAAAAAGATAAAATATTTGATTTTACACATAAACCACAGCAGCGAGAATTGCACTCGCACAATCCTGGAAAATGGTCACTATACCGACAGATTGTTTAGTACTCCAAAAAGATCTTAGATTGCACAGAAATGGATCCACTCACCTTAGAGTTGAAGGACAAGGAAGACTCTGGAATATTATCCCGTTTGGGGAAATGGTTGAAATGGCCTTGCTCTACCTATCTCCCCTGCTCAGCCCAGCCGGGCTGTGCCCTTCCCCAGTTTCTTCCCCAGCCAATGGAGCCACGCTCCCATTCCCTGTCAGCTGTCAGATTCGGACAGGGGCATGACAGTTTGGGATAAACCAGGACCCCCGGTATATAGAGCCATCACAAAGTCATGGCCTTGCCACAAGAAAGACGCACCGTTGAGAATGCGGTCCATGGAAGCGAGGGTCTGGTTGCAGTAGTGAAACCTGCAGTCCTTCAAGAACCTCCAGAACTGAAGCTTGGTCATCAGGAAGGTGTTGTCCAGCGAGTGGTCATAGCCCAGGCTGCTGTAGAAGGTGTAGATCCTCCTCAGCTCAGAAATGTATCTCAGCACAGCGTATTCTGTCTAGGAGAAGCAAAGAATGGATCGAGAGTAAGAGAGGAGGGTTGATGTTTCAGCGAGTAAGGCCCTCCTGCAGATGTGTGGGGATCCTTGGTGGGTTTCTTGCAGACATTTCTTTACCGAACTAGGTAACGTCATCAGTTTTCTTTCATCGGTGCTAGCTACCTAATTGAGTAATGAAACGAAAGAAAACTCCAAGCTCAGAAAGTACCAAGGACCCAACAGTTCTCCTCCTCCTCCTCCTCCTCCTCCTCCTCCTCCTCCTCCTCCTCCTCCTCCTCCTCCTCCTCCTCCTCCTCCTCTCCACAATCTCAACTCCCTTCTAGCACTGATAGTGTTACCTAGTTTGGTCATGAAGTCTCCAAGAAAGCAACCAAACTCAGAGAGCACCAAGAACCCACAGTTGTCCTCCTCTTCCTCCTCTATATTGCGAAGGCCAGGAGATTAATAGGTTGGACAAAAGTACCTTGGGTTGTTGGGTAGTTGTTCTTCTTCCTCTATCAAACACCCTTCTTTTCTTCTTCTTCTTCTTCTTCTTCTTCTTCTTCTTCTTCTTCTTCTTCTTCTTCTTCTTCTTCTTCTTCTTCTTCTTCTTCTTCTTCTTCTTCTTCTTCTTCTTCTTCTTCTTCTTCTTCTTCTTCTTCTTCTTCTTCTTCTTCCTCCTTCCTCCTCCTCCTCCTCCTCCTCCTCACAATTTCCACTCCCTTCTAGCACTGATGATGTTACCTCATTGGGTAATGAAACCTCTGCAAGAAAACCACCAAGCTCAGAGAGCGTCAAAGTCCTCACAGTTCAAACTCTGAGCTACAAATATTCCCTTCTGTTGGTCCTGGAGTGGGATGATGTGTCTGCCGGCGTCTCTTTCCAGCACAGAAGAAGACAATTCCGCTCAACGTCAGCCTCTCACGTTGCTTTGTGAAGCTTCCAAATTATGTAAACCGTGGACACCACTTCTAAACACCCTAAAAGAGTTTGGTTCTTCCTTTTGTTCATTGCAACAACACTTTCCATCTTGGTTGGAAGACCATGATCTTAACTTTTTCTTCTTCTGTTAGTGTCTTGTTTTGTTTCTATCGTTTGGGCCCCAGTGTTGTGAGTGTAGACCAAGCTTCTCATACCTGTTTCATTTCATCTTCCTTATCTTTTTCCGGAAATAAAGCCAACAAGGTCGAAAGATCTATTTCGATGTTTGGTCCTGACAAAGAGGAGATCCTGGAATGATCGACAACTTTGACACTATCTGGGCGGTGAAAAAGAGAAAACGTCAAATGCTTCAACCTTCTTTAAAAGAAAGGCACAATCGTGGAAACTGAGGGCATCTACAGGAAGGATAAACACAAACACAAATGTTTCATCCAGGTTGTCCCAGAGGTGCTTTTTTCAAAAGGCACCTGGACTTTCTGGTTCTTCTTTTGAAGAAGTTTCGCTTCTCATCCAAGAAGCTTCTTCAGCTCTGACTGGATGGTGGGGAAGGGAAGCATTGATACTCCTTGCAGATGGAGCTGGTCATTTGCATCCTTTTTAGAGTCATTGAGGCCACTTAGAGGTTTATCTGTGTCCTGAGGGTCACCGGTGGAGTGCAAATGATCAACTGCTGCAGATCAACCTCCAAGTGGCCTCAACAACTCTCTAAAAAGGATGCAAATGACCAACAGGGTCATGTGATCTCCTTCTGACAAAGTCAACGGGGAAGCCAGATTTGCTTCACAACTGTGTTATTAACTTAACAACTGCAGTGATTCACTTAACAGCTGTGGCAGGAAAGGGCGTGAAATGGGACCAAACTCACTCATATTTCACTTCGCCATAAGAAATGTCAGGCTCAATTGTGGCCCAAAGGTGAGGACTACCTCTATTTTGAAACTTCTTCTCTTTTAAAAGCCGAGAGGGTTTCAAGAGTGTTAGATAAAGCTCATCAAGTCTCATCTTTTCTTCTACCTACTTTGAAGCAGCTCACCTATGCCAGAAAATCCCTTCAAAGAGAGGTTGCTCAGCGCTTCCATATTGGTCATGTCTATTTGCAAGGATGGGCGTTCCGTTATGTGATCGTAGTTAAATTCGCCTTCGTACACACGGCCGTTCTTGAAAACCAGCTTGCCCTGGGGGGAAGGGAACAGGGTTCTGCTTTTAAAACCTGGTTAACTTTTACCCATACAAGACCCACAGATGATCTCTCTTCTCCTGGGCTGTTGAGTTGGCAACATGAGAGGAAGAGACGGGACTGTAGGCTAGAAACGGGTGCTAGGTCATGGCTGGGAACATTTTAGCAGCTAAGCAGGGTTGGGCCTGAGTAGCACATGGATGGGAAGGTGAGTAAATTTCAGAGAAATTAGGAGAATAGGAAGCCAAAAATATATATGAGAAAAGGCAGTAGTGGCGAACATTCTCCGTGTGTGATTGCCAAGAAAATGATCAAGGCGTCCATGAGTTGAGTTCAACTTGAAGAAATTTGTCTTAAAATGATTGTTATTTTGCTCTGTGGTAAATTTGATGTATTAATGTGTTAGAGAAATTGTTTATAATCTTGGTTTGTTTTTCACCGTAAAATCTTGCTCGTAGGCTTTGGAGGAAGCTCAGAGATCGCAAGCAAAGGAGCTTAACTTCCAAACTCCTAAGTTCAGGAGAAGCCACCGATGAAGACCTATGAAAAACCTCCATTGCTTGGATAGGTGCATAACATCCATTTTAAGGTACTGAAGATGTCAAATATCTACCTATCATACAGAAGTATGTATAAATAAGAAACAGGATCCTGCCTCAAAAAAGTTTTGGCGTGAACATGTCTAAGACGGACCAAACCCTCACTAGCTGATCACTTTTCAGTCTAGCATGTGATGGGGACTAAGCCCAAGGAGTTAATGATGCTCTACAAACCCAGAAAACAGGTTCATGGAATAAACTATGGTTTAATTCACAAGAATAAGGGGATTGTGTGAACAAGGGCGCAATGAAAGATCTAGGAAAGAGGATAGAGAGAAACAAGAATGGGCTACGTGTTTAGAAGAGCAAAATGACTGCTTTGATCTTCTCGCTCTTTCCCCAAACTTCTCCACCCTTACCGCGCCATGCTTTTTGTTGAGCACCCATTCTCCATTGTACATTGCGCCGCTGGCAAAGAAGAATTTCCCGTGTCCATGCCGATCACCGTTGACGAACTCTCCAACGTACTCATTCCTTAGGGGATACTGTGACCCAGCGATTCTCTTCAGATACCAGGTGTGGGTACCTTGCCCGTGCTAAGGAAATCAACCAGAACATTTTCTAGAGCAGTGATTTTCAATCTTAGTGACTTGAAGGGGTGCGGACTTCAACTCCCAGAATTCATGCTGGCTGGGGAATCCTGGGAGGTGAAGTCCACATATCTTAAAGGTACTGAAGTTTGCTTGTCCTAGAGATCTCCAACCTTGCCAGTTTAAGATTTTTGGACTTCAACTCCCAGAATCCCTCAGCCAACAATTCTGGGAGTTGAAGTACAGAAGTCTTAAAGTTGCCAAGGTTGGAGACCCCCTGATTTCATGGTTTTACGGGGGGAAACACATGGACTTTTAACACATCTAACTCAGCCATTGTTTAGATGTCCAAATGAATTCTATATCCAAACTTTGAGAAACAAGGTCTAGAGAAACCCTTAGGTCCATACAAGACTAAGCCATAACCATCGATGAAGATGATGGTGATGAAGATGTTATTCATTCAGTGGTGCCTGACTGTTGGCAATTTTATGGGCCTGGTCTCTCAACATCTTCCAGTCTTGCACGACTTCTTTGAGTTGTTCTATGCTCTGGCTGATGTCTGTTTGATGGTCTCCAGCCTTCATGTTCTCTGATGGCCTGATTTCCTTTTACCACTAACTCTTCCAAACACAATTGCTTTCTCCAGTGAATTCCCACATGTGACATGGCCGTAACTCTCTATAGTTGGAGGAATTGGGAAAAGAAAAACTGTTTTATTTGGTCTCACCTGTATACCATTAACCCACATTCCAGTGTATTCCTGGTTTGATGTTAGCCACCTCATTCGTCCTTCTCCATGGCGTAGGTCTCTCTCCCATTGCCCTTCATAGATATTTCCAGATTTGTAACTGTTCAAAGAGACCGAGAAGAACATCAACACTATAGTTCAATAAACGGAGGAAAACCATTTTAAGACAGACCAGGCCTTCCCAAAAAGGAACCTTCCAGATGGAGGTTCAGCTCCCAGCATCTCCATCTAAAATAGCCCTTTTTGTTGAAAATTCTGGAAGTCCTGTGTAGATCAAATGTCATACATCAGAAGCTTCCTCTCATTAAAACAAAAAACAAAAACAGAATATGCAGGAGCCATTTTCTTCAGGAACACCACTGAGTTTGAAGCCTTATCATCCCTTTCTTCATCCAAAAACTTGGTTTCTGAGCCAAACAGTATTCCCTAAAATCTAGCAGTAGCATTTTATTCTGGTCCTTGTCCTACTGGCTCCATAAAATTGGGGTGAACGTTCTTGTGATCCAGGGGGGACAATATCTAAGGGGCTGCCACGAAGAAAAGGGGGAGTCAGCCTCTTCTCCAAAGCCCCTGAGGGCAGGACAAGAATCAATGGATGGAAACCGATCAAGGAGAAAAGCAACCAAGAACTAAGGAGAAATTTCCTGACAGTGAGAACAATGAACCAGTGGAACTGCTTGCCTCCAGAAGTTGTAGATGCTCCATCACTGGAAGTGATGGACAGATTGGATAACCATTTGTCTGAAATGGTATAGGGTTTCCTGCCTAGGCAGGGGGTTGGACTAGAAGACCTCCAAGGTCCCTTCCAACTCTGTCATTCTATTATGTAACTCCTCCGAAAGTTCTAACTTCCCCACAGAGAAGAAAAGATCGTCTTACCGTCTTACTCCCCATCCACTTTTTATGTTGTTCACAAAGTCTCCTTCGTACCAAGAAGAACCGGACTCGTTGTAGTAAATGGTGCCCTGAAAATCAATTGCACAAATACTTTAATGCACTTAAGAAGACTCAAGCACCTTCCATCGGGTTTTTACACCAGCAGAAGACACATTAACTAAAACACTTCAGATTATCCATCCGTCTGCTAAGAAGCCAACCCCAAGATTTCCTCCTTTGTGGCTGGCAGAAGGAAAGGCCAGGAAGAGGATTTTAAGTTGATGCTGGATGGGACAGCCATGATCTCAGATAATCAGAGTTGGAAGGGACCTTGTAGGTCACCTAGTCCAACCCCCTGCCCAAGCAGGAGACCTAACATCATTTCTGACAGATGGGAGTCCAATCTCTTCTTGAAAATCTCAAGTGATGATGTTCCCACAACTTTTGAGGGAGAGCTGTTCCATTGGTTGATTGTTCTCACTGTCAGGAAATTTCACTGTATTTCTAGGTTGAATCTCCCTTGTCTGGCCTTTGGGGGCTTTAGAAAATAGCTTGACCCCCTCTGGGGCAGCCCCTCAAATATTGGAAGGCTGCTATCCTGTCTCCCCTGGTCCTTCTCTTCCCTAGACTAGCCAGGCCCGGTTCCTGCAACCATCGTTCATCGTATGCTTTAGCCTCCAGTCCCCTCATCATCCTGGTTGCTCTTCTCTGCACTCTTTCTAGAGTCTCAACATCTCTGCAAAGAAGACCTTCCTGCCCAGAATCCAATCATGGCAACTACAGGTAACTTCCACCCTTATAACCACAATTGAGCTCAACATTTCTGTTGCTAGGTGAGACGGTTCTGAGGTAAATTTTGTCCCTTTCTTGCTGCAGTTGTTAAGGGAATCACTGCGGTTGTTAAGTTAGTGACATAGTTGTGAGGTGAATCTCTCGCTTTCCCCACTGACTTGGCTTGTCAGAAGGTCACAAAAAAGGGGATGACGTGTCCCCGGGGAAATTGTAACTGCCATCAATACGAGTCAGTTGCCAAGCGGCTGGATTTAGATCGCGTGACCATGGGGAGGCTGCAATGGTTGTATGTGTGAGAAATGGTCATAAGTCAACTTTTCTCAGTGCCTTTGTAACTTTGAACGGTCACTAAAGGAACTGTTGTAAATCAAGGACTCCCTACATGCTTCCAGCAACCACGTTTTCACTACCTTGCCGTGTCTCTTGCCTTCCACCCACTGGCCAATATACGAAACAGGATAGGTGCCACATTTGTACATGCCGAAACCGTTTCTGATCCCATTCTTCACTTCACCTTCGTACATGCTGCCGTCCAGCCACTTGTAAGCGCCGTGATCCATTTGCACATTCTTGACGAAGTTTCCCTACAAGAGAGGAAAGTGTAGGAGTAAGAAGAAGCTCACTCTTTTACCTTTCACCTCGAAAGGTAGGAAAACTCGACCACGTCGAGCAGGAGGGAAGGTCTCCAAACGTGGCAATTTTAAGTCTTGTGGACTTCAACTCCCAGAATCCCCCAGGCAGCCATTTCAGACACGTGAACTGTCCAATCTCTTCTTAAAAACCTCCAGTGATGGAGCACCCACAACTTCTGAAGTCGAGCTGTTCCACGTTGATTGTTCTGTCGGGAAAATATTCCTTAGTTCTAGTTGGTTCTTTCTTGAGTAGTTTCCATGAATTGCTTCTTGTCCTGCCCTCGGGTGCTTCGGAGAATAGCTTGACTCCCTCTTCTTTGTGGGAACCCCTTAGATCAGGGGTCTTCAAACCTGACAGCTTTAAGACTTGTGGACTTCAACTCTCAGAATCCAGTCAAATTAGCTCAGGAAGTCTGGGAGTTGAGGTCCACAAGGCTTAAACTCGCCAAGTTGGAAGACCCTTGCCTTAGATATTGGAACACTGAATGGAATAACAGAGTGAAGGGACCTTAGGAGTCTTCTAGTCAGTGGTGGGATTCCAAATTTTTTACTACCGGTTCTGTGGGTGTGGCTTGGTGGACGTGGCAGGGGAAGGATACTGTAAAATCCCCCTTCCCTCCCCGCCCCACTAACCTGCTTTCCAGCTCTGTTCTTCTGTGCAGGGCAACAAAAGAAGACCCAGCCGATCAGCTGGGACTCAAGGGGAGGCAGAGAAGAGGTGGGGGCAGGCCAGTCAGAGGTGGTATTCTGAACTACTGGCTACCGGTTCTCCGAACTACTGAAAATTTCCGCTACCGGTTCTTCAGAACTGGTCAGAACCTGCTGAATACCACCGCTGCAAGTTCTAGTCCAATCCCCTGCTCAGGTAATAAACCCTGTAACATTTTAGACAAACAGTTGTCTCTTCTTTAAGACCTCTCGCCTTCTAGCAGCTCTGTGCATGCGCGCACTGGGAACAGGCTCCCCTGGCTCCTCGGCCTCGCTGCTGTCAGATTCTGGAAGCTCCGGAGTCAGCACTCCACTCCCAGTTGGTCCTGGCCCCATCTCTGCATCGGATGCAGGACCCTCGTCCGAGTCCTCTCCAGACTCCCTGACTGGTCCTCGTTCTTCCCCATTGTCCAATTACACTGCCATCTGCACAGGCTGCCGGCGAACCACAACAAACCTCTATGGTGAGCTGTCTCAAGAAAAGCGATCACAAGGGGACAAAGGAAGCGACACAAAGACACGCTGAAAGCCTCTCTCAAGTCCCCTGGATAGCGACCCTACCTCCTGGGAAACCCTGGCACGAGATTGATTGACATGGCGCACGCTGATCCACCGAGGCTGCCAGACATTTGAAGACAGAAGGACAACCACAGCACAAGAGAAGCGAGCACTCCGCAGAGCCAGAGCTGCAAATGCTGCAATAGTGGTGCCCGCACATCTCTGCCCAACACATGGCAGAACATTCCATGTCCATAGAGGCCTTACCAGCCACATGTGGACACACCGTGGACAGCCACAACTCGTTAGATGTCAAGGTCCTCTTCGAAAATGGACGAACGTCGTTTGAAGACAGACCAGGCCTTCCCAACCAGGAACCTTCCAGATGGAAGTCTGACTCCCAACATCTCCATCTAAAATAGCCCGTCTTGCTAAAAATTCTGGGACAGTTACTCACCTCGTACTGCACTCCATCGGCCCACGTGTAAGTCCCTTGTCCGTGCATGAGTCCTTCTGAAAACATGCCCTACAAAATGGCAAGAAGAAGCTGATGAGTGGAGGGCATGACCCCTCAAATTGCAGAACAGTAAGAAAAGTCAGATTTCTACATGTCTGCCAGAAAGTCACTCAGCCCTGGTTTTCTCACCAGGGTTGAGTTCACGCCACTCTTTCAATCTACATACAGGAAATAAAAGAAGCTAGCCTTTAAATCCACCCTACTCCTCAAGGAAATAATGAAATGGCCTATCCCACGGAAGGAAATTCTATATCCTTAAGATTTAACACATAGATATTGTCACCTTGTACACGTTGCCTCCTTGAAAATAGGCAGTTCCTTCCCCTTCATACAACCCTCGGACCTTTTCTCCCTCGTAGCTATGGAAAACATAAATTCAAGATGAAAATTCATTGGTTGGTTGGTTGGTTTGTTGAATTACTAAATTGGTATGCTGCCCACTTTACTGCCAAGCGACTCTGGGCAGCTCGCGGTATCATAAAATCAATGCAAGCCATTAAAGTTAATGAAGTTTCTGGTGAATTACATGATTCTTATTATTTGAGGATTAATCCCCTCAGAGGCTAGTGGCTATGTTATCTGATTTTCTCAATGGCTCTCCTTTGCAAGCACTGAGTGGATTGTTTATCTAGCTTGCAACACTTTTACCAAGTATGAAATGCTCTTGGCGGAATGCCCAGAAGTTCAATTAAGTCTAGGAAGCGCTTTCCCTTGCTGCTTGTCTTTCTGAGGTTATCAGGGGCTCTCTGAGCCCAACAGAGTCTTAGCTAGGGGCTCTCCTGAGCCCCTGCGAGCCCCCAGCAGCCCACCCCTGGATACCAGTACCCTGTGACCATACTCCATTTTTTAGCAAAACTCTGGTTTTACCTTTCAACAATCAGTTGTGTGAGGATGGGTTCTTCATACTCAATGGGTTCAGGGACAGGGGGAGGCTCTGAGTTTTCTTCTTTGGAAGCTACCTGAGTAGCCAAGTGTTCGTCCCCCTGGTCTGCCAGAGGTGGGACATTCTGGTTGGAAACAGCTAACTCCATGGATGTGTCATGGGCTGGAGTAGTCACCGACTTGTCTCCCTTTTTACTCTCTTTCTTCTTATCTTTACCCATCGCTCTGACGTAGGACAGAATAAGGCGTCCTGGGAAAGAGTGCGGCTCTTCTTTTTAATCTTGAGGTGGGAAAAATAAATACTTCATTAGGAGGCGTGCTTACACTTCAGAGAGAGAGAAATGATTGAACAAGATATACAGGTATTCCTCGACATGATTCACATGGTCAATAAAATTTAAAATTAGTTAAGTTTATTACTTATTTTCTTTGTTGAGCAATTCAAAGGCAATGATGACATATTGAATGTAATAAAAACTTATTTATAGTCGTTGACCAACAATCTAGTAGAATAAATAAAACCCGAAACATAATCAAAAAAATTATAATTTTTATTGATGTTAGAAGAATTTACTACTTTGTAACATAGTGAAACGTACAGACAAAAAAGCCTTCATAGAAATAGGGCATATTAAATTTACTTTATGTTGTTTTATTACAAAGAAGAGTTCTTTATTTCAGAAAATTGTCCTACGGATTTATTTATTTTTTCAAAAATTCACTTTCATTTTGCCCATTTCCCTTCTGTTGTACAAATGGGCCTGCTTAATGCACAGCCTAAGTGCAGAAATTGTTTTTAATGCTTACTTCTTATACCTTCAGTTTAAAGTTTATAACTTAATAAAAATCATTCTTAGATGTTTTTAGATATTAATGTTAAACTGCACATTTTTGTGATTTTTTTTTTAGTTTTGTTCTTGAATTGTCCTTTGTAAAGCCAAGTTACATACATAAACAACATTCTTTACCTTGATGGATCCTTTATATTTTTATTTCCAAGAAAATATGGTCATTATACATTATACACATGTTTAAAAAAAGAACAACCCCGACCTCTTTCTAAAAACTGGGAGCATTTTCCTCATTATTATTATTTTTAATAGCCCTTGGATTGTAAGGATTTTTGGGGAGTAAATGTTTCTATTCCAGAAAGCAACATTTGAAAACTCCAAATGTAACTGCAAAAGACCACTCCAAACTGTAACTTTTTAATCAGCTTTTAAGGCCTTTTAAGAACAGAGACCCAGAATGGATCCAGATTTGACTCAATAACGAAAATAAGAATAATAACTAGCCCCCAAATCATTGCAAGTGCCAGCAAGGTTGGGAGGGATGTTCAAGAATTTGCAATAACCGTACTAGCAAATCACAGGAGCGGGGTGGGGATTAGGGGAATTGTAGTCCTTCAGCTATCAGGGGCTGGGCAGCAAATGCAAACTTGAAAGCCACGAAGAAAATCAAGGGGGGAAATATATATATTAAAATCCACCTCTTTGGAAATCCCTCCTATTTTGCAACCCTTTGCAAAAAGTTGGCTGAAGTTTCCCTGCGACGCCAGTTGCTAAGAGGACTGAGTCGTAGCCATAGCAACGATGTTATGAGGCTTGGGCGGTGGCCATAGCAACCACAGGGCTGGGCGGGGTGAGAGAGAAGCTTCCTGGTTGGGCGGGGCTTTGGTCAGCTCTTCTTCCGGGTTGACCTTTCTGCATAATAACTGCATAATAACTGGCTCGGATTTGCAAAGGGGGAGCTTTGGTTTTGAGAAAGTCTGGCCCAATTGCACAACTGCAGAATAGCACACAAATGTCCCACCTTTAGATAGTTGTTTGTTTGTGTATATGCATCACATTGAGAACACGGAACATAAAATCACAGGATGGGAAGGGACCTGGGAGGTCTTCTAGTCTAACCCTCTGCTTGAGCAGAAGATCCCAGACACCATCCCAGACAAACAAGTTGTCCAATTTCTTTTTCACGACAATAAAAAGCGTACGCATGCAGAGATAATGTATATTAACTTCATTATTTGATGAATTAGAATATGAACTTTTTATTCTTTACAGATCATCTGAGATTGATCAGGTCTGCCTGCTCTTGTTTGCGATTAATTGGATGCTTTCAAAATTATTCTTTAGAAGGACATAACAGGCACAAATATATTTTTTTAATATTAAATTCAAGCTAATTTTATAAAGAAGTTGATGCAAAGTGACAGATAACTTCCAAGTCGGTCAAGCTCCGATTTTAGAAATGGCCCAACTCCTCCCTTATTTATTAAACCTATTGCTTTTCTATTACTCAGGAGCAAGAAAATTCATGTAGATACAGAAGATGAGAAAGGAATTTAAGGGTGAATGTTATGCTCAAAACAATGAAGACAAATCAGATACTAAAGGCTGTAATAGTAGAGAATTGTTTAAGCCTTTCGTTTTCCAATTATTAAAATGCTGTGACAACATAAAACTCACAACTGGCATCAACCATCTCTATCATACCTACAGGAGCTGGCCATCACACTGTACACTGTAGATGGAAACCATTCTGTTAAAGCACAAAGAAGTTTTGTGTATTTTTTTAAAAAAATCTTTATTTATAAAACAGGTCTGCTCTAAAACAGGAAATCCTCTAAAAAGTCAGTTATGTGCACTTAATTCTTCCTGTCTAGAGGAAATCGATAAAATGGACAGAAAGCCAATATTTCCACAAAGGTAGCCGTAAAACAAGTCCATTTGGGGGGGTGGACGGGTAAAAATCTCTATTTTCTGGCTGCTTTTTTTAAACAAAAATGTGAAAAGTCTTTTTTCAGAGGGCAGGAGATGGAAAGTTATTGTGTCTATATGAACCATTTGAGAGAAAGAGAGAAAAAGAAAAGAAAAAACCACATGTTCTTCTTTTGCAACATGAAACCATTATTTAAGCTTCTGGTCCAGCAAAATCGAGAGCTTTGTGACAGCTTATGATTCTAAAATGAGACTGCGGTTGCGTTCCACAATAAAGTAAGTGCTAGCAGCCTGTCACTCTTGTGTAATGAGGTCCAGGTTGACTAAATGCCGTATGGTGGGCCTTCCGTGCGGACAATTCCAAGGATGCTCAATTTCACCCATGTGAGAAATCAGTTTCTTCATTTCACCGGCGGTGAGGGCGGTTCCAATCATCACCTGTAACAGGAGCAAAGTCTAGAGTTCAGTATCAATTCCTTTTGGCTTAGCTGCTTCCTTGTTCTTTGAAAT
This sequence comes from Notechis scutatus, assembly GCF_049901735.1. Lineage (NCBI taxonomy): Eukaryota > Metazoa > Chordata > Lepidosauria > Squamata > Elapidae > Notechis > Notechis scutatus. The sequence continues at coordinate 13,394,956 of NC_142020.1, read as the reverse complement.
AACCCATTCAGGTAGCAACGCTCCATCCATCCATCCATCCAAGCTTCAGTTTACACAGCAACTGTTATACTTACGGATTTTCGACACGCTCGAGAGGCGAACATTTGCCTTACTCTGGAGGGCCTGCACATGATTCCCGGAGAATCGCTTAACATAAAGATCAATTCTTCTACGTCCTGAGGACCAAAAGTCCAGTTTTTGCTGGTTGGTAAAGATATGAGCTTCACTCTCTGAGTTACAGGAGCTGAAAGGTTTTCAAAATAACATAATGGTCACAGTCTCTTTACACGGAGATAATGTTTAACCCAACTACTTGTGTAATAATTGCCAATAAGGAGCTAAATCTTGCAGGTTAAGTTTTAAACTGAGTGTATTTTTTTTCCCTTGCATGAAAAGAATATCCAATTGAACTCCAATTTCAAAGATGGTTAGAAGAGCACTCTTTCAGACAGTTTTAAAATGGAATTGTTTGGCATGCTAATTTTTCCATTTTAATTATTTGAAAGATGTTTCATAGTCCCAAAGCAGAGACAGTCAGTCACTCTCTCCCCACTTCCTCTACCAAAGCTAGGAAAGATAGTAGGGTAGAACTCACCGTTTTCATCAACCACAAAATCAAATCCATTTTTTTGGAAAATCTCCAGATTATCCATCAAGATACTTTCACTCACAGCAGTTAAATTAAGATTTTGAGGCCTGAAAAAGCGGGACAAAGAAAAAGGGAAGCAGCAACTATTAAATCTGAAGGCAGCCCTTCTGGAACTGTGTGTATCTATTGTGTGTGGTATGTATGTATGTATGTACATATGTATGTAGGTGGGTAGATAGACAGACAGACAGACAAACAGACAAACAAAAATAGATGTGTAGACAGAGTATGTGTGGATAGTTAGTGTGTGTGTAGATAGATAACTGGGTGGGTGAATGGCGAAAGATAGACAGACAGACAGACAGACAGACAGACAGACATAGATGGATAGGTAGATATAGATGGATGGGTGGGTAGATAGATAGATAGATAGATAGATAGATAGATAGATAGATAGATAGATATAGATCAAAGGTGGTCAGCAGGTTTTGACCAGTTCTGGAGAACCGGTAGCAGAAATTATGAGTAGTTCGGAGAACCGGCAAATACCACCTGATTGGAGATTTTATAGTGTCCTTCCCCTGCCATGCCCACCAAGCCACGCCCACAGAACCGGTAGTAAAAAAATTTGAATCCCACCACTGATTAGATAGATAGATAGATAGATAGATAGATAGATAGATAGATAGATAGACAGACAGACAGACAGACAGACAGACACAGATAGATGGATAGATCATAGATAGATCATAGATAGATAGATAGGTAACACATACATACATACATACATACATACATACATACATACATACATATATATATATATGGTATTCAGCTTTGTTCGGGTATTTTCCCACATCATTATAGTTGTGCTTTTAAAGTTGTAGCAACGTTTCGGCAGAATCTCACCTGCCATCATCAGGCTTCTGTATCATCAGGCTTTTGTATCAGACGAACACAATACAGAAGCCTGATGATGGCAGATGAGATTCTGCCGAAATGTTGCTACAACTTTAAAAGCACAACTATAATGACGTGGGAAAATACCCGAACAAAGTATATGTGTGTGTGTGTGTAAAAAACTTTGAAAAAAACTGAAACAACTGTAAAAGTCTGACTCACAGACGAACACAATACAGAAGCCAGATGAGATTTGCTTGTTCATGGCTTGGCATCTTGGATGAACCAATTATGGCTCAGGTCAGGAACACCCCCTCCCCCACCCCAAAGTGTAGAGAAGACGCTCACTGGATCAGCTTCTGCCCCTGCAGGACCGTGTGTTCTTGCAGCATCTCAAAGTTGTATTTTTCGTCGGTAGCGTGCTGATCGATGATGAAGAGGTCCGATTTCAGCTTGGCGATGATAAACCCCAGATTAAACTGGCCAACGATATCCATTTTAGCAAACATCTCTTTCCTGCACGCAGAGGGAGAAACCCATAAAGACATAGATGGTCAGACCTGCCTGTTCTTTAAACCTCTCCCCCACCAATTCCAATTCACTTAACACCAGTGACACCCCCCAAAAAATGTTGCAAAATTAGGTGCGACTCGCTGAAAGACCGCATGGCTTTGGCAAGGAAGTTCAAATCCCAATTGTGATCGTATGTCAAGGACTGTAGAGTCACTACAGAGTCACTCAGAGTAAAGGTTCCCCTCACACCTACGTGCTAGTCATTTCCGGCTCATCTCCATGACAAAGCCGAAGAGCCAGCGCTGTCCGAAGACGTCTCCGTGGTCATGTGGCTAGCATGATTCAATGCCAAAGGCACACGGAGGAACGCTGTTCCCTTCCCACCAAAGGGGTCCCTATTTTTCTACTTGCATTTTTTAACGTGCTTTCGAACTGCTAGGTTGGCAGAAGCTGGGACGAGGAACGGGAGCTCACTCCGTTACGTGGCGCTGGGGATTCGAACCGCTGAACTGCCGCCCTTTCTGATCGACAAGCTCAGCATCTTGGCCGCTGAGCCACCACATCCCTAATTAGGGACATCCTATAAATCTGACAAGTAGTTCTCCACTTACAAATATTTGTTATAGTGACCATCAAAGTTACAATGGCAGTTGAAAAAAGTGACTTATGACCGTTTTTCACACAAATTCGGACGCTTGGCAACTGGTTCATATTTACGACAGTTGCAGTGTCCCAGGGGGGTCATGTGATCCCCCTTTTGTGACCTTCTGACATGCCAAGTCAATGGGGAAGCTGGATTCACTTAACAACCATGTGACTCAATAACTGCAGGGATTCACTTAACAACAGTGGCAAGAAAGGATGTACAGTGGAGCAAAACTGCCTTAACAATTAATCTCGTTTAGCACCAGAAGTTTTGGGCTCCATTGTGGTCGTAAGTCGAAGACCACCTGTGTGAAAGAATCTTTCTAAATGTAAGACAAATAAAAGAATAAACAAAGGTACGAAGGTCACATCGGCCAACAGCATTTCTGGGAACGCCTCTCTTCTCCGGCGAAGAGAAGCGAGTCGCCATACCTTATTTCCTTTCTTAATTCATCCTCCGCCATTTTGTTTTCTTCCGGGCTAATCTTTGCCTTGAATTGTCTGAATTTCAACATTTCTCCTTCCGTCTCCTGGTGCTTAATTTGCCTCTGGATCCGGTCCGTCAAGGTGCTCCAAGAGAAGGCTAAAGGCACCGTCCTCTTTTCCATTTTGACTGGGATGTCGTACAAGGGCTGCGCGCCAGAATCCTGCTCAGGGGTTGCTGCTGATAAATTGGCTTTTGGTGAAAGAGACTGAAGGATCTTAAAACGTTTTGCTTTAGGGGGTGAAGTGGCTCGTTGAGAGAAGCCATCTTCTTCACTCCGGTTTGGTTCGGAGGGGCAGGAAAGGCCGCTAGATCCACATTCGCTGCTCTGGATTTCTGCGCCCAAACAACGGGGCTCTCGATTGGAAGAACCCACAGCGCTTTCGGCTCTAAAATGGACGCCCGTTTCTGGGGTGCTCAAACCCCCATCAGACTCGGTGGAGACGCTCCCCAAACCAGAGTCCGTATCTTCATTCGATTTCTCCAACTTCCTGCCTGCAAACATGGAATCCCTCGAATCCACCTTGCTTCCGTCTTCAGATTCCTCGCTGGGAAGAATTTTCTTTCGGGGAGAGGCGGAGAAAGCGGCGAACATCTGGAACATTCCTTGGTTGGCGGGCCTGTGTTTCGGTTGGGCCTTTTCGGTCTCCTGAAAAGCAGAGGTTTTCCCTCGAGAAAATGATTCCTTCAGACGAGCAATTATTTCTGATTTCTCACCCCGATTTGGAGGCAAAGGACTGTTAGACGATTCCAAAGGAGACACTTCTTTCTCGTTTCGGAGGAAGCTTTCCAAGTTCCCTGCCAAAAAAAGAGAGAACCGTTGTGATTTGCTAAGTACAGATTGTCCTCGACTTACGCCCTCAATTGAGCCCACAATTTCTGTTGCTAAGTGAGATGGTTGCTGAGTGATTCCCCCCCCCCCTATTTTAAGACCTTTCTTGCCACAGTTGCTAAGTGAATCACTGCAGTCGTTAATTTAAGTGAATCTGGCTTCCCCATTGACTTTGCTGGTCAGATGGTCGCAAAAGAGGCTCACGTGACCTTGGGACCCTGCCACCGTCATAAGTACGAGTCAGTGTGTGAATGTCAACTCAGAAGCTGACCTGACCGAAGCCATTTTTTAGGCTTCAGTGTTGCCACACTGGAGCTGAGGGAGACAGAGGGAAGAATAAAGATAGCTGGTAGCTGAAACAAAATACTTTCTCCTGGGAACCTAGGACATTTCTGCAGGTGGTTGGAGAGAGGAGGAGCAATATTACCAGGCAACCAGATGACACTTTGATTGGACCATGTGACTGATAGTTTGGAGAAGGGGAAAAACGTTTACTTTTAATTAGGTGAAACTTCAGACTCGGTTTTCACCAGCCTGTGTCAATATGATATATCCAATAAAACTATTCTTTGAGGAATCTACCTGCCTCGGAGGGTTTTTTTTTTGCTATAGGTCTATTACTTGGAACTCTTGACAGTGAATTTTGATCATGGGACCCTGGGGATGCTGCAATGGTCATAAGTGTGACAAACGGTCATACATTCTTTGGTGCTGTTGTAAGTTTGAACCGCCTGTCAACTCGTAAAGTATTCCTGGCCTGCTCTCGAGTTGCCATAGGCAGGTGGGGGCAGATCTGATAGAGCAGTTAAGTTGCCACGACCAGAAGCACATTCCACCCATACCTTTCTCCAGATTGTATCCCAGGTTACTAGGGCAAGCCGGAGAGGTGTGTTTTCTACAGCCAGGGAAAGTGCTCCGTTGGAGAATGTGATTTATGACACACCCTGGGAGGAGGGGGCAAACAGGGTCATAAGTGGGCAGTAAATCACGTGGGGCAGAGCTGACTCCACTTATAAATAATGGGATTTCTTTTGAAACTTGGCTTGAGGCTCATGAATAAATTAAGGCATCCAACGGAACCCTGACACTGTCACTAAACTAATGATTGTAAGTTGAGGACTCTCCGTATAGCAAGAGAAAAAAGATATAAAAGCATCATAAATATATATATATCATAAAATTCTGCCCTGCCTTCTTCCACAAGGAATAAAATAGAATAGAATTCTTTATTGGCCAAGTATGATTGGACAACACAAGGAATTTGTCTTGGTGCAAATGGCTTATAAACTTCCAGCTAGCTAATAAGAGGAAAATCTGAGCTATTGTTACCTGACTGTCCAAAATAATGCAGATAAAAATGCAAATAAATAAATAGGTTTTGCTTAAATGGCAACTCGACTTCCTACCTTCAACATAGGTCAGCTTTTGATTCACCACCAATTTATTAACGTCACTGCCAAACATCGCCATCAGTGATGTTTTTAGAATTGCTAATAAAAGCTTTTCTTCCTGGAGCAAGATCTGCCTTTTATCCGGAGTCACGTTGATGTCCACGCATCCTGAAATCAAAAACATTCACCATTCTTTGGTTATCTTTCTCTTTCTTCGCACCTACGGATGGGCTCCACCGTTCAGGCTCATTATGATAACTAGGTACTCCTCATCGGAATGTTATGATAATAATTAAGCAGGCTAAATTACCCTAATTTACCCTAATATATAGCAGCGAACGATGACAATTTATAAAACTCACCAGATTCTGCACAGACGTTAAGAACAATGAATGGATATTGGTGCCTGTTATACATATGATAGACCTCATTTACAACTTTGGAAACCTGTTCAGAAAACAGAAAGGAAAAATAACACACGTTAGTTGAATTTGGTTGAGATTTAAAAAGATATAAAGCCCCCCCACAACTGTCTGCACTGATTCACTTAACTCTGGCAAGTGAGGTTGTAAAATGGGGCAAAAATTCGCTTAAACAGAAATGTTCAACTCAACTGCGATTGAAAATTGAAGACTTATCTGTAGTCACTCCAGAGGGTTAACATCATTGCCCAGAGGATCATTGGTTGCCCTCTCCCCTCTTTGGAAGAGCTTTATAGCTCCCGCTGCCTTAAGAAAGTTCAAAACATCCTCAAAGATCCATCTCATCCTTGGCACCTTTTTTTTTAACTATTACCATCTGGCAGACGGTAGAGGATAATAATAGAAACAAGGACAAATAGGCCGAAAAACAGCTTCTATCCCAGGGCAGGAGCTCTTTTGAATTCTGCTGTATAGTGCAATATTAATGCAATATTGGGGGTTTTCAATTCAATGTGTGGAAGGATGTGTGTTTGTGTTTATTTTCATGGTCATGATGTGCATTGAAGATGGTGTTTGATTTCGTTGTACGAGGTGCAATGACAATAAAATAAAGTAAAGTAGAATCAAGAGAGGCTCTTGAATCATCTTCATTTAAAGATCCCATAGTCTCGTGATGGCGAACCTATGGCACGTGTGTGCCAGAAGTGGTGCGCAGAGCCATCTCTGCCGGCACGCAGGCCGTTGCCCCAGCTCAGTTCCACTACATATGCGCGCACACTTCCTGCCAGCCAGCTGATTTTCGGGTATCTACCACACATGTGCAGGGGGCGCGTGCGGGAGATGAGTGTGCATGTGCAGGGGGAACACGGGGGGGTTGCATGTGCATGAGCAGGGGGGCGGGGGAACACGGGGGAGGGGTCGTGCATGCATTGCATTATGGATGCAGGCACACGTGTGCAAAGGTTAGCCATCACTGCCATAATCCCTCGTGGGGTGGAGTCTGGGCAACTGAACGGAGCTAGCAAAGTGTTTTAGTGGCCGGATGCCCTTCCCTGTTGCCAATGAGGAGTTTTGTTCAGCTGATATATTCTCAATGTTCCCAGAGAGAGAGAGAGAGAATATCTGCTTCTACCTAGGATCGAACTCACAGCCTCCTGATTGTGAAGCAAGAGCTTTTTTTTTTTATAAATTGAGAATTTACCCCTTGCAGGAGAAAAACATACCTTTCCGGGGTCGCACGGCCGCTGGTTAATAAAAAAGTACTGCCTATCCGTTGCGCTCCTCCCATCACCATGATTGCACTGCGAAACAAATCCTGTGATGCTGTTTAAAAGGAACGTGTCATTAAGAGAATCCCATAAAAACGAAGTAGACCGAAAGAAGTCATTTGACGTATTTTAGAAGGGAATCTAAACCAACTTGGAGAAATTCTCCCCTGCACTAGCTCAAGACCATCGTATAGAAGCAGTCCTTGACTTACGACCGTAACGGAGTCGTCCGGTTATGGCTGCAAGTCGTGTCGGTCGTAAAGGAGATCATCATGTGACCGACCTGATTTGACAACCTCTTTTTTTTTTTTTGCAGTGGGGTGTTAAGCAAATCGGTATAGTCTTTAAGTGAATCAATGGTCATTAAGCAAACCCATTGTTTGCTATAGGCCTTTTTTTGCTGGAAACCAGAAATAAACAAGTTTTTCAACAAAAACGCCATAAATGGTGGTCCAGAACGCTGGAAATGGCCATAAATGCAGGCCAGTTGCAGTCCGTGACACTGGGGTGGAGGCATAACCATTAGAACTACGTCATAAGTACCTTTGGGAGGGGTCTCTCATAATTTCAAACCGTTGCTAAGCAACTGATCATAAGATGAGGACTACTTGTATGGTCCTTTTCATATGTTGTATATGCTAGGGACGCGGTGGCTCAGGGGATAAGATGCTGAGCTTGTTGATCAGAAAGGTCGGCAGTTCGGCGGTTTGAATCCCTAGCGCCGCGTGATGGAGTGAGCTCCCATTTCTTGTCCCAGCTTCTGCCAAGCTGGCAGTTCGAACGCACATAAAAAATGCAAGTAGAAAAATAGGGACCACTTTGCTGGGAAGAAGGGAACAGTGTTCCGTGCGCCTTCCGCATTTAGTCATGCCGGCCACATGACCACAGAGACGTCTTCGGACAGCGCTGGCCCTTAGGTTTTGTAACGGAGATGAGCACCGCCCCCTAGAGCCGGGAATGACTAGCACGGACGTGCGAGGGGAACCTTTACCTATGTTGTATATATGTTGTGTCCGGTAGCCCTGGATCTCTGGTTTTTAAGCCCAAACGAACAACAAGAAAGAATACAAAAATATATATATTTCCAATTTTATACTTACGTATAAAGCTTAGTGGGTAGAGCAGAAACATTCAAGCCGTATTCTTCGCAGACTTCTTCGCTGGGCAGCAGCTGTACGAAGGGAATCAGGGTTTGCACCTAGGAAGAAAATAACAACCTATATTGAAACTGAATCCACAGGCCCTCTTAATTTGCAAACCATCCTGCACCATGCCAGAATCAAACTAACCACATGATGAGGGGCTCTTCTGAGCTTGTTTTCTTGCAGATGTTTCATCACCCAAATTAGCTAATCCCATCAGCCCTGCTCTTTACCTGTTTGTGTCCAAATATGGCACCAATGTTTTCTTTTAAAGTAGAACTTCCGCTGGTGGACACCACAGCCTGTTTCTTTCCTTGGCCAACTTGGTTGGTGCAGTTAATGCGAACCCCAGTGCAAATGATACAATATGCTTGCAGTATCTGGACCATTTTGGCAAACTCCTTTTAGGCGTGGAAAAGAGAGAGAGAAAAGTCACACTCCTTTGGGTGTGTCAGAGAGAGGGGAAAAAAAGGTGATTTGATCAGATCTTTATTATGATCAAAAACCAGCCTATATTTGATAGGGAATGCCCCTAGCTGTTTGAGAACATGTATTTTCTTAACAGGGATGTTTTTATCCACCATTCATGTATTATAATGTGTCAGTACTTTTTTATATATATTGCAAATAGTGATGTCTATTGCTGGTCTAAGACCATAATAAAGTTCTATTCTATTCTATTCTATTCTATTCTATTCTATTCTATTCTATTCTATTCTATTCTATTCTATTCTATTCTATTCTATTCTATTCTATTCTATTCTATTCTATTCTATTCTTCTTCCTGCCTGTGTTAATAACCAGCTGACTGGTTCTTACCTTCTTTATGTTACGCTGAAATTCTTTGTGTCGAACCGGCAAAGTATGAAACAGCTGCTGGACACTGACGGTGGTCCCCTGTGGCCGGGAGAATGGGACTTTCCGAGTGATCTTCCCGCTGTGATCAAACTCCAGCCGGGTCCCAATATTGGAAGACTTGTGACAAGTGACAATGGAAACATTGCTGTGTGCAAAGGAATGCAATTTCATTTCAGCTAATGCAATCCTAAGTTGTATTAACAGAGGGATACAATCAAGATCAAGGGAAGTACTAATACCACTCTATAAAGCCTTAGTAGGACCACACCTAGAGTACTGCATCCAGTTTTGTTCACATTATAAAAAAGATGTTGAGACTCTAGAAAAAGTACAGAGAAGAGCAACCAGGATGATTAGGGGACTGGAGGCTAAAACATACAACGAACGGTTGCAGGAACTGGGCTTGGCTAGTCTAGTAAAGAGAAGGACCAGGGGAGACAGGATAGCAATCTTCCAATATTTGAGGGGCTGCCACAGGGAGGAAGGGGTCAAGCTATTTTCTAAAGCACCTGTAGGCCAGACAAGGAATAATGGATGGAAACTGAACAAGGAGAGATTTAACCTGGAAATAAGGAGAAGCTTTCTGACAGTGAGAACAATCGACCCATGGAACAGAAGTTGCCTTTGGAAGTTGTGGGAGCCTCATCCCTGGAGGCTTTCAAGAAGAGATTGGACTGCCATTTGTCTGAAATGGTGTAGGGTCTCCTGCTTGGGCGGGGGGTTGGACTAGATGACCTACAAGGTCCCTTCCAACTCTGATTATCTGTTATCATGGTTAATAAGGAAACTCAGAGGCAGGGAAAGACTCACATCGCTGCCACAAAGGTCCTGGGGCTGCTGGAACTCCGAGGATCGGTCATAACCACCGTTGGTTTAAGCACCGTTATAACTTCAAATGGCTGCTGAATGAATGGCTGTAAGTTTAAGACTACCTGTATAATCATTACTGGTATATATGTCCATGGAGGTTCTCAGTCAGTCATCCAGGTCATGGTTGTCCCAAAGGTGCTTCTTCAAGAGGTAACTGGACTTTCTTGAACAAAGTCTAGTTGCCTCTTGAAAAAAAACACCTTTGGGACATTACTCGCATAGTACTATGGGTGTACTTTCTGCTAGTCAAAGAACAAAGTGAAGGTATTACCAGGGGTGGGATTCTACCGGTTTGGACCGGTTCGGGCGAACCAGATGTTAAAGTTAAATCTGGTTTGCCCACCCCTCCCCTCCCCGGAGTCTCCATGTGGCCCATTTTGGATGCAGGTAAGTGTAGGGTCTACGCGGAGGCTCTGGGAGGGGGGGAAATAAGCCTTCTGGAAGTCTGGAAACGGGCCTGTTTCTGGTTTCCTGACAGCTTCCAGAGTCCGGAGGAGACTGTTTTCACCCACCCAGAGGCCCGGGGGAAGGTTTCCGGACCATTGGGAGGGTGAAAAACGGCCTCCCCCGGGCTCTGGAGGCCCACTGGAAGCCAGAAACAGGAAGTTCCAGTAGGCCACGCCCACCCAGCAACTGGGCAGCGAACCAGATTCTGTGCCATGGTTTCTCCTTGGTCTTCTTTCCTGAGATTCATCAACTGTTTTAACTAGCATGCTTCCCACCTGAACACACTTCTTACCTTAATGCGCACAGAGAGCTCAGAGCTTCACCTCGAAAACCAAACGTTTCCACGTTGATGAGGTCAGAGAAGTCTTGGATCTTGGAAGTATAATGTTTCAGCGCTGGAAGAGATATTTGGCAGAGGTGAGAAAAGGGATGGGCCAGGAGACAGGGATTCTCTAAGCTGGCTCCCACATTACGGGTTAGGTTGATGCCAAGGGTTCATTGCCTCCCACTTATTTACGGGTTCAATTCAGACAGCACTGAAAATTATATATATATTTTAACCAGGCTGTGGCCCCTAGCAAGGAACAAGTTATGACTCTTTTAATTTTCCTACATGTTTCGGAGGAGGAAAAGGTCACTAAATGATCCTTATTGTACTGATGATTTTGGACCCTACCAGGGTCATCTGAGTGGGTGGTGTGGAAATGCTGCAAAAGATAGGGAACCGTGTGTTCGCTCCCTCCTCACACTCTCACAGCATTGTAAAACCGTGCGGAAATGTTGTAAGATGGTGCTAATCCTAGCACATTTTGAAACACTTTATATTTAGTTTTAGGAATGCGTAAGGCTTTGTGGTTTGGGGTACCCAGGTTTCCAAACTTTGCATTATAAAAAAAAAAAGGTAGCAGTCCAAGAGATTCAAATATCTTACCATACAAAAACAGCTGCCTTTTTTTAAAAGATGGGACAAAAGTAGTTCTTTGTGGAAGAACTAATGTATTAACTGTAAATAATATTACAAATTAAGAGATTTAGATTTAGACATAGAGATACAGCATACTCAAGCCTGCAAAGTTATCCTCTTCTACACCACAACCATTATCAGAGACTTCAATAAGACCCGCTCCATAATCTTTAAGCTTCACTTCTATAAATGAAACAAAAATCATGAAGATTAAATCTCTACAATTTCCTGTCTTCTTCCCTCCAAACACCACTAGAGAGTAATAGCATGACTGAAACAGTCTTGAGTTACTCTAAACTTTAAAACAACAAGTAACTGACCGACGTTAGTAGCGCCAGCATCGAGGCTGTTTTCCACCAGCTCTTTTACAGCAGTACATAGATTCAGCACCACTTGGCCTGAGCAGATCTGATGAACTGATCTGCAATCGATTGGCTTGATAGTTTTTTCCACTCTTTAAAAAAAGGAAAATAACAAAGCTTTACACTCAGAAAATATCGCAGTTCACAGGACTGTAAGTCGGTGGTTTCGTTTCACTTCTGCTTTCAAACTGTAAGGTTATACCCTCGTTCTGAAACAGGTTTTAAACAGCTCTGAAAGGCAGCTTTGGTGGATGAGCAAAATGTTGTGTCTTAAAACCAAATTGCATAATTCACTTTCCTCCGAGCTATGCTGCAGGAAAAAAACCTTTGCAGACATTTGTCCAAAGTGCTTGTTCTGTGTATGTGTGTGTAACTATGTGTAAACCACCCAAGTTGCCAGGAGTCAAGCAGCATATAAATTTAATACTAAAAATAATTTTAAAAGAGTGATTCCTATTTACAAGAAGTCAGACTTTATACTTTCAATCAATTTGGTCCAGCAGTTAAAACGTCAGGCAAGAAACCAGGAGGTGGTGAGTTTGATGTCCTGCCAGAGTCCTGCCCGTTGGGTGACTTTGGCTCCATTTCAGCCCAACCCACCTCAAAGGGTTGTTGTTGTGGGAAAAACAGGAGGAGGAAGGAATACTAGGTATGTCCGCCGCCTTGAGCAATTTATGAAATTAATAAAGGTGGGCTATAAATAGAATAAAAATAATAATAAAGTAATGTAATGCAATGCAATGCGATGTATACACTTATACTGACATTCCATTCCAAGTAAAATAATAATAAAATCAAGCAATGCAATGTAATAAATACACTTGCACTGAAATTCCATTCCAATTAAAATAACATAATTAAAATCAAGCAATGCAGTAAATACACTTGCACCAACATTCCATTCCAATTAAAATAACATCAAATAAGGCTAAAGTAAAATAAGGCAATAAACACATTTACACCGAAATTCCATTCCAATTAAAATAACATAATTAAAATAAAACAATGCAATAAATACACATCCACTGAAATTCCATTCCAATTAAAATAACATCAAATAATCTAAAATAAAGCAATGCAATAAATGCACTTACACTGGAGGAGCTTCCATTCTCTTTCCTGATGCAATTTAACCCTTTGCTGCCTGCTCACTTTTCAAACGAAGTATGCAAATGGCATGCAAAAAGGCCTAAAGGGGCGGGGCGGTTTTTTCCCCGCCCATTTCCCCCGTCAATCGATCTCCCTTCGAGCCCGCAGTTGGGTCGCCGCGCTTCTTCCCGGGCGAGACAGGCTCGCTTCCTTCCGCGCATCCCTCCAGTTTCCCAGGCTCGCGATGTCTTCTGGGTAGAATTCTTTTCCTCCAATCACCGGGGAGAAGCTTTCTCATTGGTCCATCCACGCACCAATCGGGGAGGAGAAGGAAGGTGGAGCGAAATCTTAGCGAAGCTTAGTATATAGGGGAAGGGAGTCGGTGTGAACAACCAACGCTTCGGGTATACCATGGAACCCAATATTCTCATCCCCAGATCCTGAAACATACAAAGCAGTGTTTCTCAAGAAACTTTTCCTTCGGTTCTTTGTTTATTTTCTGGAGCTGTGTTCACAAGAAACGCTGACCTGGTTTTCTGAATTCACCTGTTTCATGGCATATGACTTAAGTGCCAGAGCTCACTGTAACAGCATTGCCCAAAAGGCATTAAGAGTTGTAAATCAAATCTTACGAAGCTTCTCCTCTGGAAATATAGAATTGCTACCTAGGGCATACAAAACCTTTGCTAGACCAATACTCGAATACAGTTCTCATCAGTCTGGAATCTGCACTGTATATCGGACATTAATACAATTGAGCGAGTCCAGAAGTATTTCACAAGAAGATTACTACACTCCTCTTCTTGCAACACAATACCCTACACCACCAGGGTTGAAATTTTGGGCTTGGACAACCTTGAACTACGCCACCTATGGTTGGACTTAAGTGTAGTACACAAAATGATCTGCTACAATGTCCTACCAGTCAATGACCACTTCAGCTTCAACCACAACAATACAAGAGCACACAACAGATACAAACTCAAAGTAAACCGCTCCAAACTCGATTGCAGAAAGTACAACTTCAGCAACAGAGTGGTCAATGGCTGGAATGCACTACCTGACTCTGTTGTTACATCCTCAAACCACCCCACTCCTTTAACCTCAAACTTTCCACTATTGACCTCACCCCGTTCCTAAGAGTTCGTGTAAGGGGTGTGCACAAGTGCACAATCGCGCCTACCGTCCCTGTCCTATTGTCCCCAATTATTTGTACCTTACTCTTATTATTACTCATCATCATTATCATCATCATATTATTATTATTATTATTATTATTATTATTATTATTATTATTATTATTATTATTATTATTATTCATGTTTATACTTATATCATCTCGTAAGTGATTGACAAATCCAATAAATAAAATAAAATTTTAAAAAATTCTATAACAGGAGCTTTAGAGGCGTCCGCTGAGCCTTCCTCTCCTGACCCCCAAGAAACGTATCTGGATAGAAGCCCCCCCCTTCCCCTCATGAGGCGATAGCTTCGCTTTTTAACCCGAAGTCTAAGGTCAAGAGCCGCTTCACCCGCCTTCTATACCTCCCCCTCCCTTTGGAGCTTGCATCAGATGGCAGCAAAAAGACCGCACGCGGCTGACGGGGGAGCCCCGCCTCTTTCGGCCAATAGTCTTGGCGGCCGTGGCAAGCCGCCAATGGGAGGCGCGACGGGCGGGGCGTCAGGCAAGGGCTCCTCCAATGGGCGGCGAGAGGGTGCGCCGGCGCGTCAGTGAGCCGTGGCATGAGGAGAAGCGGCGGTGAGGCGGCCGCGATGCCGATGTACAAGGTGAGGCCCTTTCAGGACGGCTCCGGCCCGGCGGTTCTGGCCGAGCACCTCCCCACCTGCATGTACCGCGTGCGCTGCGCCCACCGGCCGCCCGAGGCCGTCGGGGACTCCGGCCTTGCCTCCTCGCCGCCGCCGCCTCAGCAGGTAGGAGCCGCTCGGCCCTGCGGCGCCTCACTTGGACTGGGGGGAGAGGTTGACGGGCAGGCCGCGGCTCCCTGGCCCCCAAGACCGCCCTGGAAAGGTTTCCGCCTTCGGACTAACGTTCCCATCCTCCCCGGCCCCCGTTTTCTGCCCCGCCCCAAGCCACTCCCCTCTTGGATTACAATCCCCATCCTCCCCGATCCCCCCGTTTTCTTCCATGACCCTATTCGGACTACAGTCCCCATTCTCTTCACTCCCCGGTTTTCTCCCTGCCTCAAACCATTCTTCCTTCAGACTACAATCCCCATCCTCCCCAGCCCCTGGTTTCTGCCCCGTCCCAAACCACTCCCTATTTGGACTACAATCCCCATCCCGTGCTTTTCGCCCTTCCCCAAGCCACTCTTTCAGACTACAATCCCCATCCTCCCCAGCCCCCCTTTTCCATCTCGCCTCAAGCCACTCCCCCGGATTACAATCCCCATCCTCCCCATCCCCCGTTTTCCATCTCGATCCAAGCCACTCCCTTTTCAGACTACAATCCCCATCCTTCCCATCCCGGCCACTTCTTTCAAAGTCTGCTTTAAAAAAAATTCTTCTGACGCTCCCGAAGGTGCCTGGCTCCGAATCCCATCAGCCCCAGCCCAGGATGGTGGGAGTTGTAGTTCGAACGGTTTGGAGAGGCGGCCTTCCTCAGAGACCCTTTGGGGCCCCGCACAGGCTGGGGTAGGAGAAGGGGGAACTCCCCACCCCCCACCCCTTGAGTGCCTGGATCCGATCACTGGATTCTTTCACTTTCTTTTCCTTCAGGGAACCTATTTGCAATGACTGCTTTGTGTGTATTGGTTGATCATATCAGGTGTATTGACATTTATTTACAGCATTAACGCAAAGTGACTCTGTGTAGCTTGCAAATAAACATCAAATGGTACAGAGAGAATTAGAATTTGGAATAAGCTCTGATATAAACCCACTGAAGGGGTCCTTGGTGCTCTCTTGACCTTGCTTGTTTGCTTGCAGGCTGTTCATTACCCAAACTAGGTAACATCAGTGCTAAAAAGAGTGGAGTTTTCAGGGAAGAGGAGGAAGAGGAGGAGGACTGTGGGGTCCTTGGTGCTCTGAGCTTGGTAGTTTTCTTGCAGACATTTCATTACCCAAACTAGGTAACATCAGTGCTAAAAAGAGTGGAGTTTTCAGGGAAGAGGAGGAGGATTGTGGGGTCCTTGGTGCTCTCTGAGCTTGGTAGTTTTCTTGCAGACATTTCATTACCCAAACTAGGTAACATCAGTGCTAAAAAGTGGAGTTTTCAGGGAAGAGGAGGAGGATTGTGGGGTCCTTGGTGCTCTCGAGCTTGGTAGTTTTCTTGCAGACGTTTCATTACCCAAACTAGGTAACATCAGTGCTAAAAAGAGTGGAGTTTTCAGGGAAGAGGAGGAGGATTGTGGGGTCCTTGGTGCTCTCCGAGCTTGGTAGTTTTCTTGCAGACGTTTCATTACCCAAACTAGGTAACATCAGTGCTAAAAAGAGTGGAGTTTTCAGGGAAGAGGAGGAGGATTGTGGGGTCCTTGGTGCTCTCTGAGCTTGGTAGTTTTCTTGCAGACGTTTCATTACCCAAACTAGGTAACATCAGTGCTAAAAAGAGTGGAGTTTTCAGGGAAGAGGAGGAGGATTGTGGGGTCCTTGGTGCTCTCTGAGCTTGGTAGTTTTCTTGCAGACGTTTCATTACCCAAACTAGGTAACATCAGTGCTAAAGAGTGGAGTTTTCAGGGAAGAGGAGGAGGATTGTGGGGTCCTTGGTGCTCTCTGAGCTTGGTAGTTTTCTTGCAGACATTTCATTACCCAAACTAGGTAACATCAGTGCTAAAAAGAGTGGAGTTTTCAGGGAAGAGGAGGAGGATTGTGGGGTCCTTGGTGCTCTCTGAGCTTGGTAGTTTTCTTGCAGACGTTTCATTACCCAAACTAGGTAACAATCAGTGCTAAAAAGAGTGGAGTTTTCAGGGAAGAGGAGGAGGATTGTGGGGTCCTTGGTGCTCTCTGAGCTTGGTAGTTTTCTTGCAGACGTTTCATTACCCAAACTAGGTAACATCAGTGCTAAAAAGAGTGGAGTTTTCAGGGAAGAGGAGGAGGATTGTGGGGTCCTTGGTGCTCTCTGAGCTTGGTAGTTTTCTTGCAGGCTGTTCATTACCCAAACTAGGTAACATCAGTGCTAAAAAGAGTGGAGTTTTCAGGGAAGAGGAGGAGGATTGTGGGGTCCTTGGTGCTCTCTGAGCTTGGTAGTTTTCTTGCAGACGTTTCATTACCCAGACTAGGTAACATCAGTGCTAAAAAGAGTGGAGTTTTCAGGGAAGAGGAGGAGGATTGTGGGGTCCTTGGTGCTCTCTGAGCTTGGTAGTTTTCTTGCAGGCTGTTCATTACCCAAACTAGGTAACATAAGTGCTAAAAAGAGTGGAGTTTTCAGGGAGAGGAGGAGGATTGTGGGGTCCTTGGTGCTCTCTGAGCTTGGTAGTTTTCTTGCAGACGTTTCATTACCCAGACTAGGTAACATCAGTGCTAAAAAGAGTGGAGTTTTCAGGGAAGAGGAGGAGGATTGTGGGGTCCTTGGTGCTCTCTGAGCTTGGTAGTTTTCTTGCAGACGTTTCATTACCCAAACTAGGTAACATCAGTGCTAAAAAGAGTGGAGTTTTCAGGGAAGAGGAGGAGGATTGTGGGGTCCTTGGTGCTCTCCGAGCTTGGTAGTTTTCTTGCAGACGTTTCATTACCCAAACTAGGTAACATCATCAGTACTACTGATGTTATGATGGTAATTATATTACCTAATTTGGGGAGTGAAAGTCTGCAAGAAAACTACCAAGCTCAGAGAGCACCAAGGACCCCACAGTTCTGCTCCCCCTTCCTCTTCCTCCTACTCCCTTCCTCCTCCTCCCTGCAAATTTTACTCTTTCTAGCACTGATGATGATGTGCAAAAAATAAACAAGCTCAGAGAGCACCAAGGACCCCTCATGTCAACCCTGAGCTACAAATATTCTCCTTTATTGAAACCCATTGACTTATCAGTGCCAACAGCCCCTCCTTGAGGGAGATGGGCAGTCTAGAAACATATAGGTTTTTATATATATATTTATATAAATAAATATATAAATATATATAAATGGCATATAAAAAGGGATAGCCAGAATACCTGGTTTTGTTCTGACACAATGCAAAACGGAGTGAATGCTAACTTAATTTTCATTCAGGATGAAGTTGACCCATCACTCCAAGCGCTTGAATTCCGCCAGGAAGAGATCTTGAAACGTTTGTATGAATTGAAAGCTGCTGTGGATGGGCTCTCAAAAATGATCCAGACACCAGATGCGGACTTCGATGCCACTAACATAATTCAAACAGATGACCCTGTTTCTCTAACTGTCAGCTCTGCAGAACTCGATAGTCTGCTTGGGAAGGCAAGTCGGATTCTGAACTGTTTGCATTCTGCCTAGTGAATGGTTTAGCAAAAGTTGGTGTGGTTTTTTTTGTTGCAACAAATAAGTTGCAATCTGGCCAAACGTACATTTAGTGATATCTATGGAAATTCTCAGTCATCCAGGTCATGGTTGTCCCAAAGGTGCTTTTTCAAAAACTAACTGGATTTTATTTTTCCTTGAAGACATTTCACTTCTCATCCAAGAAGCTTCTTCCAGTTCTGACTGAAGAATGGAAGAAGTTTCTTGGATGAGAAGCAAAACATCTTCAAATAAATAAAAACTAAGTCCAGTTGCACCTTTGGGGCGATAGTGATTCTCCAAAGTTATATTGCAAAAGTATCAGCCAAATAGCAATATACTGTAATTTTGTCCCAAGCCAACACTGATGCCAGGTTTAAATTTCAGGGCTTTTAAGGAAATAGAAGATATACTTAATTGTTTAAAAATGAGAGGAACTTGTTTGCTTTTAATTGTTTGCAAACAGTTACGTCAGCTAGCAGGAGCAAAAAGCTATTTAAATGAAACTGTTAGTGATAAATGCCACTTTGTATATTAATAGCTAGCCAAGTAAAAATAACTAGCTCCTTCTCCTTTATTTGGGAGTGTCATTTGAGTCTCATCTGTTTCTGATGGCTTGGAATATCTTAAGTTGGAACAGATTTTCTGCACAGTTCCAACCTCTGCAGAATATTGTCGCCTAATTATTCAGTTTCTATCAATAGTAATTGCCAGTGACTAATGGGTACTGATAAACAAATGTATGATTTGGAATATTTTGGAAAATATTGCTTAGCATTATTTCATATTCTAACTACTGTGTGTGTTTATAGGATGTGTTCAAATGTGGTCATAATGTACAATTAATTTCTATAACTAAATCCAGATCCAGTTCACCATCTGTTTAGGACAGAAATCCATGTTTTTTCTTGTAATGTTCTTAGAGGCCTAGCATTTTTAAGCTCTCAACTGACATATATAATATCTGGTTCATCTTTTGTCACCTATGAGAGCTACTCATGTCACTTATCCCATTTCTACTCCACAGCTAGTTTAAGCATTATGGACAATGAATAGGCAGTGTAGAACTGCAGTGCAGTTAATTTATGGAAAGATAACAGTACTAAAAAAAACAAAAACCCTGCAGGATGTTAAAACTATATGTGGAAAAGCTTTTAGAATAAAGTGAAAATCTCCTAACAGCTCAATGAAATCAAGTTTGTTTTAAAGCAGGATTATGGTGCTCTGAAGGACATCGTGATCAACGCGAACCCCACTTTCCCTCCACTCTCATTATTAATACTCCACAGTATGCTGTGTGAGAAGTACAAGATACTTTCAACTGTTCACACACACTCATCTGTGAAAAACGTGCCAGAAAAGCTGCTCAAATGCTTTGGTGAGCAGGCAAAGAAACAATCGCGTCACGAATACCAGTTGGGCGTTACTTTAATTTGGAAAGATGGTAAGTCCATGTGCACTTATTAATAGATGCTTACAGAGTTAAGCCTTCATCTTTATTTCATTTCTTAATAAGAGAATGGGTCTTGATTGGATGGGCCCTGCTTGGAATTGTGTGGCTGTATATTTTAAATAAATTTGATGTAAGATGGAAAAGCGGGGGAGGTACTTGAAGGTAGATTTGTTGCTTGCTTGGGGGTATTTGTTACTTGCCGGGCAATATCTTCTAAGACTGGCAGCCAGGAAAATCTCCTCTAACTACGTGAGATATCATAAAACATGAGAGAAGGAATGGTGAATACAGGAAGTCCTTGACTTACAACCATTTGTTTAGTGACGCTTCAAAGTTACAAGGGCTCTGAAAAAAGTGACTTATGACCGTTTCACACTTACAACCATTGCAGCACCCCCCCATGGTCACATGATCAAAATTTGGACACTGGCTGTAGTCTCCACATGGGGTCATGTGATCACCTTTTATGACCTTCTGAGAAGTCAACAGGGAAGCCAGATTCACTTAACAAACAGTGTTACTAATTTAAGAACTGCAGTGACTCACTCAACAACTGTGGCAAGGCAGGCCACAAAATGGGGCCAAAGTCACTGTCCTGCTGTCTTGCTCAGCCACAGAAACGCTGAGCTCCATCGTGGCTGTAAGTCAAGGGCTACCTGTATCCACCAGCTCTCCAAGCGTCCTCGGTGTCTAATCCTACATTGGGATTATCCTTCCAGTGCCAAAACCCCAGATGAAGTTCAGCATTCAAACCATGTGCCCCATTGAAGGCGAAGGGAACATTGCTAGGTTCTTATTCTCCTTGCTCGGCGCAAAGCACAACACAATCGCCGCCACGTTGATAGACAGCTGGGTGGACACCGCCCTCTTCCAACTCCAAGGAGGAAGCAATAAAGAAAAGGCAGCCGTTCTGCGGGGCATGAATGCGACCCTCGGCAAGACTTCCTGGCTGGTGGGCAACGAATTGACGGTAGCCGATGTCGTGACCTGGTGCGCCCTTCAGCAGGCAGGGGGCACGGAGGCCGTCCCAGCCAACGTGCAGAAATGGCTCCGGTCTTGTGAGAATCTGGCGCCTTTCAATGCTGCTCTCAAGCTGCTGAAGTAGCTTTCTCTCCTATGGACAGGCAAGCAGATTCCACTTTTTCGACCTCTCTGGTTATGAAATCTGGGGTGATGTTTGGATAAATCAGATTTGAAAAATAACCAAAGGTGTTATGCCAATAAAGTTCCATCAGAATTGTCCTTTGTAAAATGGTGCTTTTTCAGCAAGAAAACTGCCCCCCCACACACACTTCCCAGTCACACCCACCTGGTCTTGGTAACCAGAAGGTTTTTCCTTCTGAGACGGTTTTCTCCTAGCTTTCCTAATTGCTCCCATCCAAGAGTTAACAAGCCCAATCCTGATTAGCTTCTTTGGGATTAACCAAGATTGTCTGATCTGGCTACCTGCTGTAACTACAGCATTACTGTTAATGTCGGAAACACTAAAGCAGGGGTCACCAACCTTTTGGACCCCAGGGACCACCAAACTCATAATTTTAAATCCTGCAGACCAGAGACCCTGGGAAAATCCCCCCAAAAAAGTCTGCGGGAAAATTCCCTACCCCGTTTTCCTACCGATCAATCATTCTTTATTTGGGATCACAGGATCCAGCTCTGTCCTCGGGTTGAGAGAGAGAGACTTTTGGCTTCGTGCAAGGAAAGCAGCAGAAGTTTTTCTCTCCCCCAAACTCTGCCAGAAATGAGTCTTTGTGAGACTTGTCGTGCCGGCACAGCCTCTTGGAGCAGGAGGCCTTGCAGGGTCCCCAAGATTCATTTCTGGGGGAGTTTGGGGGAGAGAAAGAAAGACTTTTGCTGCTTTCCTTGCATGCAGCCAAAAGCAGAAGGAAGCAGCAGAAGGAAGCAGCCCAGTGGCCAGATGAGGCAAGTGGGGCAAGTTCCCCCCTTTCCCTCCTCCCCTCACTACCTCGTGTTGTTTGCAATGCAAGCCTTGTGTTCCCATGGGCCATGTGGGCGGCGCAGCCTTGTGTTCCTGCACAGCCTGGATTAATTGCTTTGGGGGTGACATTTCTCTGCGGACCACCAACATTTTCTTGCGGACCACCAGTGGTCCCCGGCCCATTGGTTGGCAACCACTGAACTAAAGGACTTCAGGAGTCTGTTTTTTACTTAGCTCAAATGAGAAATATACCCTTATAGATTTTGGAATATTTTATATAAAAAAATAAAGACATGTTAAAGGTAACACAATGACAAACACTTTTGGTTCACTTAAACAGGAGAGCCGAGTGGCTTAATTCTCTCTCTCTCGTCCCTCTCTTGTAAGAGTAGCTTAATTTTTTCTTTCAGCAGTTTGATTTCTTCTTCTTGCTCCATCACTTTCTGCTGAAGAACGCAAATGATCTAAACAAAACAAAGCAGACAATTATTGCCGCAGTCCCATATAGAGTAATGCCAGCACAGGAAGTGAACCACCAGATAGGAAGGGATCACTTTTCTACATGGCTGGTCACTTCCTTTTTTTAAAATGAAGAATAGCCATCTTCATTTTATTTAAATTATATTTCTTTCTTTTTTTTTCTTTACTGTGGTCGTTAACCAACACAGGAGAAATGATATTCAAAATTAGGGGCTATTTATCTGACTCGCTGCCATAAATTATGACAATGATGGGCTCATTATCATAAATTATAATCTTATAATTATAATTTATAATTAAATTATAATTAGGGGCTAATTTGTCTTACAATCAAATTATGTTCAGGCTTTAACAGAACAATAGAGTTGGAAGGGACCTTGGAGGTCTTCTAGTCCAACCCCTTGGTGAGGCAGGAAACCCTAGACCAGGGGTGTCCAACCGTGGCAACTTTAAGACTTGTGGACTTCAACTCCCAGAATTCCTCAGCCAGCAAAGCTGGCCGAGGAATCTGGGAGTTGAAGTCCACAAGTCTTAAAGTTGCCAAGGTTGGACACCCCTGCCCTAGACCATTTCAGAGAAATGGTTGTCCGATCTTTTCTTAAAAAACCTCCAATTTTTATGATAAGTATGTGATAAATTGGATAATCAGGATCAGATCTTGCCAAGGCTTACATTTGCTGAGTTATGGAAGAGTTCACTTTCCAGTAGCTGAAGGGCTGTCGGTCTCCGCGAGGATGCGTGGCTGGTCAGCAGCTTCACATATCTGGCCTGTATTGGCCACTTCCCACAAAAAGTGAGCGGGAGGCTGCCCCGTCTTAAGCCCATCAGAACTTCTGTCCTCTCCATTTCTGTCCCAAACGGCTGGAAGAGTTCAAACAGGATGACGCCCAAACTGTACATATCCGACTAGAGAGAGAAGAAATATTCCGTGTCAGAACACTTTTTTTTTTCATATTTTAATACATCTTTTTGTCATTCCTATCAGAATTAATAAAGGGATGTGCATTGTACAGGAACAGCTATGGAGTGATTCTTGCTAGGGAGGAAAATTTTTTAGCAAAGGCAGAAACTTTTCCAGGGTTGACATTCTGGGCCAGCCTGGCAATTTCAAAGCTGTACGGTGTTGCTTTCTAGGCGAGAAGCCCAAATAACTGGGATCAGACTTGTTCCCAGGGTGCCCTCTACCTCCCTCTAAGCTTGCTTGGGTGTGTATTTATTTCTTCTGGACAGGCCACTCGACTTCTAAGGCACTATAATATCATTGCTGTCATTTTGTAAGGCGCTGCAGAGAGCTCTTCGCTTTTTAAAGAGCGGCGGCGCTTGATATTTTCAAAGTTTATGGCTAAATGGTTTGGGAAGGAATAACGGTCGCTGCTTGCGATTATTCCGTTGTTTCTCATGGCTGCTTTGTTGGGAGCATCTGTAGTTCAATAATTTTTCACATTGAGGGTTTTATGCCCCTTTAATCGGTAGTTAGAATGCAGTATGGCAGGCTGACTGCCCACTGCCAGGAGTTCGATCCTGACTGTCTCACGGTTGACTCAGCCTTCCATCTTTCCGAGATTGGGGTAAAATGAGGACCCAGATTGTTTGAGTGCTGAAAAGCACTATGGAGCAGTATATTAAGTGTTACTGCTATTCTTAATATGTCTTTTGACATCTGAAAGATGGAATTTGACCGCCGAGGTCCTGTTTGTCTTTAAAAAAGCCCCAGTTAGATTGGAAGTTGGGGTGGCTGTACCTTGAAATCATAATGAGATCCTTGGAGTTGTTCAGGTGAAGCATACAGACAAGTGCCCACTCCGGAGGTATGGATGAGCGCTAACCCAAAATAGAGGGAGAATGTTAGCATTTTTTTTAAAAAAAAATCAGGCATTGCAAATCAACAACCAAAGCACTATTAGAGTGGAATAATTACCATAATTATTCTCTGCGCTTAGCAGTTGGATTGTATCTTCCTCTATAATGTCTCTACAGGCTAACCCAAAGTCCCCTATTTTCACATGATGGTTCGGTCCTTGGAGAAAGATATTCCGGGGCTGTGAAAACAAAACCAGCGCACTGATGATGTTACCTAGCTGGGTAATGAAACGTCTGCAAGAAAGCAATGAAGCTCAGAAAGCACCAGAGACTCCTTGGGTTCTGTTCCTCCTCCTCCTCTCAACCCCCCCTTCCCTCCTAGCCCTGATGCCATTACATGGTCAGGTAGTGAAACGTCTGCAAAAGAAAACAAGCTCAGAATGCACCAAGGACCCCTCATTTCAACCCCAAGCTACAAATATCCTCCTTAACACTCGGTGTGAAAGATTTAAATCAACCAAAAGTGTCGAAATACAGCCGATGAGATTCTGGTTGTGAGCAGTGAGTAGTGAGGTCGGCTTTGAGAGCCCTTTCTACTCTAGACGTCTTCTCTGGTGGCGACAGGTGCCAAACACCCAGAGACCCATAGGGGTGAGGTTTAAGTCGACTACCTTATTGCTCTCTGCCTATTACACAGGAATCTCCCCAGTTTCACATGAGATAACTACTAGATAAGGCTTTCAGGGAATTCAGACCTAGCTCTTTGGTGTTTACGTAGGGAATCCAGGCTAATTCCCCACTTGACCCCCCTGCTCCGAAGGTTGCTCTCCAACAAGGGGAGAGGTAAGCCTGCGCTGAACATGACACCTTTTTAGAGACCATGCATCTTCTCTGTTGGCCTGAAGCCTTTAGATCTGTGAGATCATCTAACCGGTTCCAGAACCAAGCGTCATCGTCACAAAGGAACAATGGCTCAGACGTGAGGCTCCCAAATGCGTTTTCTCCATGCTCAAAGCTACCCATTTTTTCTCTCGCTCCCCTCAACATGGGTAATTTGATAGGACGTCCCCACAGATGGGAAAGCGAATCGACGGACAAAATATTAATTGACGCGATTATGACCAACAACACCTCCATGCTTCAAGATTTACTGCCCTCCCATTCAGTTTACCAAACGGTCATCTGCCAGGTAAACTATCTACCTTGCTCAATCTAAAAGACTTAACATAAGAATTAAAAACATAATGCAGGTAGTCCTCGGTTTACGACGACAATGGAGCCCCAAATTTCTGTTGCTAAGCAAAACATGGGTTTAAGTGCGTTTTCTCCCATTTTTTTTAACCTTTTTTTACCTCCCCCCCGCCCTCCGAGAACACTGCAACCCTCATAAATAGGAGTCAGTTGCCAAGTGTCCGAATTTTGATCACGTGACCAGGGTGCAACGGTTGTAAAATGGTCCAATGAACCGTTGTAAGTCAGGGACTACCTGTATGTAGAATTTTATGTAGCATGTCCAAAGCCAGTACTTCTGAAAAGAGGTTTAATTCAGAATCACAGATTTCATTCCAAAGGGTCTTTAAATGTGATTTATTTTTTTTTGATCTGAACATTTTGACAAGCAGTAGAATGATTTGTACAATCTGATGCACATCTAATTAAAAGTAATTTCCATTGATCAACTCTTGGAAAGTTAAATGGGACTTAAATCTAATTCACAACTTTATGTGATAAGGCTGTTATCTTATACACTTGCCCAGAGTCACTGAGAGAGAGACGGTGAGACAGGCGGCTCTATAAATTTGACTATGGTGATAAAATAAAACCTTACAAATACATTTGGATTAAGCCCTCGCTGAAAAAGTGAAGTGTTCTTTGGTCAATCCTTCCGATAGTTATTATAAGGTAGATGATAGAATATTTTAGCGGGCTTCCCATAGTTTCAAAACAACCAGCAAAAGGTGTTACAATTGAAATTTTTCTGCAATCACTTTCTGGACACCTAAAAAGTTAGCCAATGCTCAGATCAGATCAGATTCAAAGAATAAGCTACTTCTTTAAGACAGTAGAGCATGACAGCATAAATAGCCTTCAGATGGTCTTGATTAAACCACGTCAAATCTGATAGACTAGCTCATTACCCGTGCTTTGCTACGAAACTGTGGTCGGGCTTCGTTTTGGGGGAGGAAGTAAGGGGGAAAAAATTCTGCCTCTGCCTACCAGCATCCATTAGTATTCATCTGGCTAGCGTCCTGTCAGTGTGTGAGAGAGTTGAGGGCTGTTTGGAAACTGAAACAGTACGTGCTGTATGAGCAAGCAGACGGCAAGGAGCCTGGGCGTGGCTTAGCTCAACTGTTCTGTACTAAAGCTGCTTGGTGCTCTGAAACAAACTCCTCTGCTTGTGTTTTGCATTTGGAACAGATTTCTTTTCAGGTGGAGAGGGGGAAATAAAACTCCTTAGCATCAGAGCGTGTTAATAATAATATAGGAAATATTCTAAACGCTCTGATGGTCATTTCGAAAAATTCTTTCTTAGTGAGCCCCTAGAAGCCAAGAGGAACATAAAATTCAATTTTATCGGCTTTACAGTTCTGGAGATTTTGTGATGATGCGTGAGGGGTATTTCACTTATATACATAGATTGCTCTGCTAGCTTATATGTTGCCAATTACGACTTTTATATCTTTTTCTCCCCAACCGTCAAAGAAAAAAGGGAGGTTTGTGCAAGACAATACGCAAAGTGGAGATCCTGAAAGGAGGTAATATTTTACCAAATATTATAATACGGGATTTGGGAAATGCTTAACAGCAAGAACTGTACGATGCAAAGAATTAGGATCACCCTTTAAATTCCAGCCAATCTGATTTATGGCTCATGTATATTCAGGCAGTCCTCCATTTAAACCACCACAATGGAGCCCAAAATTTCTGTCGCTAAGTGAAACATGTATGAAGTCAATTTTGCCCCATTTTTACGACCACTCTTGCTGCAGTTGTGCAGTGAATCGCTGCAAGTGGCTAAGTTGGTCACACGGCTTCCTCACTGACTTTGCTTGTCAGAAGGTCGCAAAAGGGGACCCCCAGGACACTGCAACCGTCATAAATATGAATCAGTTGCCAAGCATTCCAATTCTGATCACCATGGGGATGCTGTAATGGTCGTATTTTTCAGCGTCGTCATTGTGAATGGTGATTTAATAGGCCGTTGTAAGTTGAGGACTACCTGTACACAAGAATCTAGTTGACTAACGGTCAGCACTAGGTTGGTGCTAGAAAGAGTCAATAGAATTCAAGAGGGATTGGGCTTAGACCGTTTGTGGGAATGTCATGATTCTAGGCTGATTCCTCTCTTGATTCCTCCACCCCTGGACACTCTACTTGTCCTTTTCCTGCAAATACCCATTAACACTGCCAAATCAAGCTGTTTAGCAGTGAAGGACCAAAGAATGAAGTTGTCAACTCATAAAACATTCCTGTGCCTGTTTTAAAAGTTGCCATAAAAAAAGGAGGGGGGGAGGAAGGAAATCTGGAAGAGCAGTGCAGTTTTAAATCAAAAGTATATTCCAATTCTTATCTTTAAAAGATTGTAACTAAAATACCAGAGCTTTTGCCCGCAAATATATTTAATTGGAGAATGTGATTGATGACACCCAGCCCACAAATGTGCTCAGTTGGGGGAGGAGGGAAACAGGATCACAGGGGACTGTAAATGACGTATCCCAGAGTTGGCTTCGTACAGGGCAGGGCCAGTATGTCGCCTCAATTAAATCCTTTGAAGTTTTTTGAAGCTGGACTCGAGAATCGTGATTTAATTAGGGCGATTGTTGGAATCCTGACAGAAGTCATCTTTGTTGGGTTGCCTGGAGTGGATGTCATCCTGGATATCTAGACAACATTGTGTAGTTTACTCCCACTGTATTAGATATTCTATTAGAGAGGAAAAGAACTTGCAAGTCTTTATTTTTATCCCTGCCCGTTTAGCCCCCCAAAAGCAGAATGTTCCACGGAGAACCGCCACAGAGCAGAAGAAAGGAATGATGGCAAACATCTCCCCGTCAAATCCAAGAAGGGCGTCAAGGCCACGCATGCTGACATGGTTGGCCACCACGATCACCACCCCCTCCACCTGGCAGCAACCATTGGGTGTCACCACCTAATCCCCGACCTGCTGAAGCGGGGTGCCCGAATCGACGATAGGACGAAATCCGGACAAACAGCTCTTCACCTGGCCTCCAGAACCCTCAACCAAGCAGCCATTCAGACGTTGCTCCGCTGTGGAGCCCAGGTGAACTCCACCACTCCAACAACCCAAGAGACCCCGCTCCATCTGGCCGTCCACACCTCATCCAGCAAGGCCGGCATCGTTCTAGGAGCCGACGAGACGTGCGTGGAGCTGCTGCTGCTGAATGGTGCCGACGTAGGCCTGAAAGACTGGAAAGGCCAGGCAGCGCTCCACCACGCTTGCCGAAACGGCCGGGAGGACATCATTAACCTCCTTCTGAGTTATGGAGCAGATGCCAATGACTTAACATTGCAAGCGGAGTCCTGCCTTTTCCTCTTCCTGGAAAAAGCAAGCAACCTCAAGAAGGCCAACGTTCTCTTGAAGCTGCTGAGCCTATCCTACCCGGTGAAGCTCACTAACGCTGAGGGCCGTCTACCCCAACTGTTGGATGACCCCCACTGGGAGCCGCTGAAGGACATACTCCTCCAGGTGTCTTCCCAAGTGTGGTCCTTACAGGACATCTGCAAATTCAACATCCGGAAGGTCTACGGGGGAGACTCGAGGTACTGGCTCAAGGAGGCGATGCCCGTCGAGCTGTGGGACTCGATCTACACGAGCCAACAGTTCTCGTACGCCTTGAAAATCGTCGAAAGGATTTTTGACGGCGGGCACCGCCAACCCGAAGTAAGCGAAAGGCCCTGGGATGCCAGTCCCCTCCTCCTTTTTCTCCTTAGCATGATCCCTGCGCTGTGGCAGGACCCACTTTTCCTGGGATGCTAAGCCGTGTGTGTGTGTGTGTGTGAAAAATCAAATAAAACCAAAAGTGTTTTCAAAGCTTTGTGTTCTGAGCCAATCCTCGCAGACGTTGCTTTCGGTGGGGTGCACTCCGTCCATTGGAATATTTAGAGAAGAAAAATGGAGAGGGATTTCTGCCTTTGGAGAGGTGCAACAGACGACTGGAAGGTTGACTCAGCCTTCCGTCCTTCCAAGGTGGGTAACATGAGGACACAGATTGTTGGGGGCTAGAGGCTGACTCTGTAAACTGCTTAGAGAGGGCTGGAAAGATCTGTGAAGCGGTATATAAGTCTTAAGTGCTATTCTTCTTCTTTTCTTTTCTTTCCCTTCCCTTCCCTCCCTCCCTTTTCTTCTTCCTTCCTTCCTTCCTTCCATCCATCCATCCATGATGTGCAGTGGTTAGAAATGCAGTATCGCAGGATGACTCTGCCTACTGCCAGGAGTTCGATCCTGATTGGCTCAAGGCTGACTCAGCCTTCCATCCTTCCGAGGTGGGTCAAATGAGGACCCAGATTGTTGGGGGCAAAGAGGCTGACTGTAAACTGCTTAGAGAGGGCTGGGAAGCTCTGTGAAGTGGTATATAAGTCTAAGTGCTATTGCTAAGTGATATTTAGTAGAGCCTTTTTAAAAACCCTGCTGGAAACAACACGATTCATAGCTGAATGGGACAGAAATTTTGGGGGGTGGGAAGGAGGTGGCCTGCACAGTAAATACAGGTTGTCCTCAACTTACGACCACAATTGAGCCCAAAATATCTGTTGCTATGCAAGACATTTGTTAGGTGAATTTCGTCCCGTTTTACGACCTTTTTTTGCCATAGTTGTTAGGTGAATCACTGCAGTTGTTAAGTGGATCAGGCTTCCCCCTTGACTGTGCTTGTCAGAGAGGTCGTAAAAGGGGATCACATGACCCTGGGTCACTGCAACCGTCATAAACACGAGTCAGCTGCCAAGAGTCTGAATTTTGATCGCTCACCTTGGGAATGCAACGGTGGTAAGTGTGAAGAACGGTCATAACTCAACTTTTTTCAGTGCTGTTGTAATTTTGAACAGTCACAAAATAAACTGTTTTAAGTCAAGGGTTGCCTGCAAATGTATATTTAAAAAGGTGTTCATTGGTTTGAAGCAACAGAGATTTGGATAAGTAGAAACTTCTACCGCTTGCTTTTCTCGTATAATTTTCTCACATATCTATGTATAAAAGCGAAATGCCACTCACGCATCATCACAAAATCTCCAGAACCGTAAAGCCTACAAACTTGATATTTGGCACGTCTGTTCCTCTTGGCTTCTAGGTGCTCACTAAGAAAGGATTTTTCAAAATGATCATCAGAGCTTTAGTATCTCGTATATTATTATTATTATTATTATTATTATTATTATTATTATTATTATTATTATTATTATTATTATTATTATTATTATTATTATTATCATACTCTGATGCTAAGGAGTTCTACTCCGCCTCCCCACCTGGAAAGAAATCTCTTCCAAATGCAAAACACAAGCAGAGGAGAGGAGTTTCAGTTTCAGTTTCCCAGCAGCACCAAGCAGCTTTAGCCCAGAACAGTTGAGCTAAGCCACGCCCAGGCTCCTTGCTGCCTCCTTCTTGCTCACACACCAAATACCATTTCAGTTTCCAAACAGCCCTCAACTCTCACACACTGACAGGACGCTAGCCAGATGAATACCGATGGATGCTGGTAGGCAGAAGCAGATTCCCCTCCCAAAAAGCTAAGCCCCACCACATAGTTTTGTAGCAAAGCATTGATATCAAGCTAGTTATGAATATAATGCCGATATAGAACGGTTTCTTGATTCTGAATATTTAAGTATATCCAAGTTCTTAATGCATTATTTGAGTGCAGGATTTTTACATACATTTCCTCTGGGCCATAAGTAAGCCGCAACTTTATGAAATACCTAGTATAGCTTTGAAGGAGTATTTTACTTACTTTAATGTCCCGGTGCATGACTCCGTTAGTGTGGATATAGTACACTCCTTCTAGCAGCTCCTGGAAAATCTTTAAGGTCCAGTGTTTCTCGATATGATGATAATGATCTTTAAAAACATTTTTAAAAAACAGGACAGTTTTGCACACACAGCCTTTAGAATAGCTTTTTCATGCATCTGTTTAAAATGTGTTTATTTGTTTTGTTTTTTTAAAAAATGAGAAGCAAGCAAGCACCTTTTCCCAGGATAGTTGGTTAGACTTTGAGACTTACTAGAGGCATCCCTGGCTGTCAGACATACGTCATTCCTGGTGGTAATCCAGTCGCACAAGGAGGTTTCGCACAGTTGCATTTGTATGTGAAGCATCAGGTGATATTCGGTCTAAGAAGAGGAATAAAATTTCAGAAGGGAAGCCAGATTTCGCATTTACAAAGGTGCTTAAAACTATTCCGCAGAAGCACCAGAGCATAATTATCACCCGTTCGAGACGAATTTGTATTTACCGTACAAGACTGGGGTGAAGGTATCTCCATTTCGGAGTCTTCATCACTATAAGAATCATTCGCATTGGCGTGGTCCCCATTTTCATCGCAGCGACGTAAGAGCGAGGCCTGATTTCCGTTGTCCCTCGATTTGTTGCTCGTGTCATTGTCACTGCTGCCGCCGTATGTCCCAGGAGGAAGCGTGCAAGAATTCCCTTTGCTTCCCTTAGCATTTCTGCCGGAAGAATCCTCCCCAGTCTGATTGGCAAAGATGATGGAACTGCCTTCCATTTCTTGAATGCAACTCTGGTCCCTGCATAATAATAATAGTAATAATAAGAACAAGAACAACAACAGTTGTCGATAAGAAAGACAAAAAAATCTGGATACTGGATGTGGCAGTGCCTGGAGATAGCAGAATAGAAAAGAAAGAACTGGAGAAGATAACAAAATACAAAGACCTATAAACAGAAATAGAACGACTGTGGCAAAGTCAAGCAAGGGTAGTATCAATAGTAATAGGCACCTTGGGTGCAGTCCCAAAAGTGGAGCACCACTTGAACACCATCATTGGCATTGACAAATTTGCCATCAGTCAATTGCAGAAGGCAGCTTTACTTGGAACAGCTTCCATCCTGCGGCGATATCTATAACTCCATCAAACATCCAGATTTGCCTATCCCAGGTCCTTGGTAAGGACTCGATAGGAAGACAAAAATGCCAAACCCAGTCTGAACATCTGTCTGACTCTGTGATGAATTATAATAATAATAAAATAAAAATAAATGAAACATGTGACAGTGATACCCATTGTCATCAGGGCACTTGGCACCACGTCCAAAAAATTTTCACAGTACATCAAGAAATTGCAGCTTCCTGCAATAACACCAGGACATCATATATTTTAAGAAAATACTTGGGTTGATACTTAGAATGCTGGCAGCAACCCGTATCAACCATCAGTTCCAGTTAATAATATTTGTGATACACTTTTTAATGTTCAGTTGACTGAGTTTCATGTTTAATGAATAAAGTATATAATAATAATAGTACATTTTAAGAAGATACTTGGTTGATACCTAGGATGCTGGCAGTAACCCGTATCCATTAGCACCAGTCACTTTGTGATACATTTTTTAATGTTCAGTTGACCGAGTTTCATGTTTAATGAATAAAAGAGATAATAATATCAAAAATCAAGGCAGGGAAGGCAACTGTACACCCTTCATGGACTAACCCTACCCCCCAAATAATTTTATTTATAAAAAAGAATTTGTTCAAAAAAAAGAGGCAGATTTTTTTTTTGTGGAATCTTAGAATACGTACTCAGAATTTCCTGGCTCCGAAGATATTTTGAGAGATGGAAGATCTAAGACTAAGCCACCTGTAGTGGAGAAACAGGGCACTTCATCAATTTTGTAACGGTTTTCGAGACAGTGAGAGAGAGGGCTTATAAAGGTAATCAATCAATCAATCAATAAAATTGAGAAGGTGGGATGAAACCCACAAATTATAAACTGCTGCAAACTGTCCAGTCAGGCAGATGAGACCCAGGGGGTGGGGGGGTATAGATATTGGAGGAAGGATGGATGGATGGACGGATGGACAGACAAACAAACAAATGCTCCCCTTTTGGACATGCTGGTTGAACATGTTCCATCCAAGCCGTGTGGTAACCAACAATGTTAGGATGCTGCAACTGAGCCAAGACTTTCACTTCCCGTAGGACCTACAGAAAAAATCAGAGAGGGCTTAATCACATTTGGTATGGCCAGATAAACCGCTCTTTCCCAAGATGCCCGTGGAGTTTCCGGAAATGGAACTAAGGGCGCCTTTCACTTTTGCCCTTACCTACCACCTGTCTTTGTCAGGTGCCAGAAATCAAGGAATCAAGGCCATTTATGTGAAGGCAGTTTTGTTGCGTGCTAACATTCTTCTACAAGAATCTGAACTATTAACGGTCAAAGCAAAATGATAAAGAGTCAACAAAGTTCAAGGTGGGCCGGACTTAGATCTCTTGTGGGCGTGATTCAAAACTGACGATGCGCTGATGACCTCTTCCTCGGGCTCTGCCTGGTCATCTCCTATGTCACCAAAAGATGCCCCAAAGGTGTTTTTTGAAAAGGAAACCAGACTTCCTGGTTTTTCTTTGAAGATGTTTCGCTTCTCATCCCAAGAAGCTTCTTCTGCTTCTTGGATGAGAAGCAAACGTCTTCGAAGAAAAACAAAGGAAGTCCGGTTGCCTTTTCAAAAACACCTTGGATATCCAACCTGGACCTTGAGAATTTCCCCATAGTCACCATAAGATGGAATGTCCACTATAAGGGAAATAGTGGGCGGGATTAATCGGCAGGAAGTGCCAAAGTCAAAAGTGGGTGGGGCTCCCAACTTCCTGTTCTCTCTCTCTCTCTCTCTCTCTCTCTCTCTCTCTCTCTCTCTCTCTCTCTGTCTCTCTCCATTCTTGCTGGAAATGCAGGACTTTGGGGGTTAGCAGATTTTTTGAAGCAAGGCAATAAAATAAACAAGTTTCTGCTTGCGATTCACAGGTTTCTTTCAACATTAAATATGGACTAACCCCGAGCTGGGAACTGTGATGCCTGTCTTTGCACCACACCCTCCAGACAACATAAAACAAGCCCATACCTTCATGCAGTCTCGTTTGGTGGCTTTCTTAATCAGGATTTTTTTAATCGCGTAGAATTGACCGTCAAGTTTATTTTTGACCTGAAAGGAGATCAATAAGGCAGAAGGATGTAAAGAAAATGTAGAACAAAATAAAAGTTATATGATAAAATTTAGAACGAAGGGCAAGAATCCTTTTTGGGAAAAAAAAAAGAGAATTAAAAAAAATCAATACAAAACCTTGGGATTTCACAACATACAGTAAGAGCAGGACTGAAATGAAATGAAATGAAATGAAATAACACCTGCTGGATTCAGAATATGGGTTTTGGGTGGCAAATAGAGAAAAAGGCCACATGGGTATCGTGACATTGTCAGGATTCCGGCAGTTACCCCCATTTAAATCATGAGTCTTGAGCCAAACTTCCAAAACTTCAAAAGGATTTATTGGGAGTTGACATGCCGGCACTGCCTGTGTGCAGCTGACTCTGAGACACATCATTCATTGTCACCCTTGACCCCAGTGGTGGTATTCAACTAAAGTTGCCACCGGTTCAGTGGGCATGGCTTGGTGGCTGTGCTTTGCACGCATGCATACACTTTGCGTGCACGCGTGCGCCAAACACGCACTTTGCGCAGGTGCAGAGGCGTTCTAACTTGCCTCCTGCAAGCCTGCACAATGCTGGTTGCTGCAGCAGCTGCCCCGCGGCGCTATTCTGCACCACACAAAGCAGCTGCACTTTGAATTCTGGCCATAAAAGTGAGTATGGGAGCCTGGGCGGGCGGGCGGGCCAAACACAGAGCATCGAAGAGAACCGGTTTGGTCTCCACTGCTTATTGCCACTACCGGCTCTCCAGAACCGGGCAGAACCGGTCGAATACCACCACTGCTTGACCCTGGTTTTCCCCCCCACCCCCCGGGTGTATCATAATTCATATTCTCCAATGAGGCACATCCATAGCCAAGAATCATCAATCATATTCTACAGTTAGAATTTTGCGCGGCAGACACTTCAGTCATCTAGTTACTATCTTTGACAAACTATTTATGGAATGCACTTTCGATTTCCAAGCTGCTGCAACTGCTCTTTCAAACCCCTTTCCCCCCTCCCTTTCTGTTGGCAACTCTAAAAAGACCATAGAAATATTTTATGAGTTGACAGACATCATTGCCCAAACGGTACAAATTATGTAATTCAGCAACTCCAACCATCTGTTGTCTTAAGAGCATATTCTTAGGTCATATTCTATAACTCTGCTCAGAATAAAACCTTAAGATATATCAAAAGAAGGCCTTGCACAATTTCTACCCAACACCACCAATGAGCCTTATTCTCCATTCGATTCTAAGCAATGCTAATGTGGTTGATACAGTCAGTTATACATACCTTATATACTGTTCCATACCCTCCTTTCCCAAGCTTTGAAATCTCATCAAATTCGTTAACGTAACGGGATGTCTGTGCTTCAAAAAGGATTTCGTTCTCCCTGGTTTTTAAAAGAGTGTATTAATATGGAGAAGTTATAAAAATAATTTAAAAGGGAGAAACATTCCACTGTAGCAGTTTCTTTCACAGATAAAGGAGCGAAGTATGGAAATAGAAATGAGACATCGATGTAGAAAAATATCCAGATTGGTGACAGCCTACCAAGGATCAAACTACTGATTTATGTCCTGAATTAGGTGCACTTCAGCTTTTTACAATTCAGAAATGGAAAAATTCTCATTCAATTCTCAAATTCTCATTCAGAACAGAAACCAATCGTCTCTTCTTTAGACTTTTTTATGTTACATGATTTACGGTTCCAACGTGACGTTAATCTGAATTTTATTTCTGCAATGCAGGGACTCCAGAAGCAGATGCTAAAGCAATTGTAAAGCCAACATGTTAAATAAAATAGGTAGCTGGTTTAAACATTACTTCTGGAGCTTCGAATACGTACTTGTTTCTGTAGGAATCACCATGACCAACTTCCTATGTAACAGAGAAATGAAAAAAAAAATGTTGCGATCAGTCACAAATGCACAATCGAAAAACAAAGATTGGATTTGTGAAAATAAAACGAAAAGCCAAGACAGCAAAAATCAGCGGTCTTTAAGCACAAAGGTCAATCCGAGACAGAAGCAGTTTTGAGCTTCTTTTCCAATGTTATTCTTACTCTCCAAGTTCTTTTACAAAACCCCTAGCTAAGAAAACCGAACAATGAATTTAAAAAAATAAATCAAAATACATTTTTCAGACACTTAAGAAATCAGATCCATGATTTGAAGGTCTTGTTTGCAAAGCAAAGGTTTGTATTAATTGTGCTTTAATAGGAAGTTTGGGCATTTCTTGAAAAGGGAATAATAATGTTTAGGATGCTGAGCATAAGAAAAGGGGTAGCTTGGTATAGCGGTTAAAGCACCAGCCTAGAAATCAGAGACCATGAGTTCAAGTCCTGCTTTAGGCATGAAAGCCGTCTGGATGATTTTGGGCCCATCACCAGGAGATGGTGAGTTCTAGTCCCACCCTCGGCACGAAAGCCAGGTGGGTGACCTTGGGCCAGTCACTCTCTCTCAGCCCAATCAACCTCACAGTTGTGGGGAAATCAGGAAGAGGAAGGTGTGCTGGATATGTTTGCCACTTTTGAGTTATTTGTAAAAATAATAAAGACGGGGATATAAATAAATAACGTTGGCGCTGCTCCGAACCACGGTTGCCTTTTTAGATCTGAAAGCTGCAATCTCTAATTCAGGGTTTCTTAACCTTGGCAATCTTGACCTTGGCAATTTGATTTCCTTGGCTGGCTGCTGGGGAATTCTGGGAGTTGAAGTCCCCGCATCTTCAAGCTGCCAAGGTTGAGAAACACTGTCCTGGTTTATATTCCACCATGCAGTTATAATATAGCCTATAGTTTGGCATGATACCCAAACAAACTGGAATACGTTAATGCTGGTTTTTAATGCCTTTGGGCCAGCAGAATAAGATGCCTCAGTGCTTCAGAATTTTTAGCAAGGGGCTCTCTGCCCTAATGACTGGCTGGGTAGGTGTAGCTGGGTGGTCATGTGGCTAGGTGGTCATGTGATCGGGTGGTCATGTGATCGGGTGGGTGCGGCTGGGTGGTTGTGTGACTGTGTGTGTGTGGCCAAATCGACGTTGCTTCTTTGTTCTAATTACATACACACACACACACACCAAAAAAGTTGTTTATTATTTCGTGCATTCAATACTTAAATAAGAGACTGGGTGAAACCAGGCTTAATAGCAGTGACTGTGAGAGAGATCTTGGAGTCTTAGTGGAGTTTCTGATGAGTTATGTGGTTCTTATTATTTGGGAATTAATCCTCTTGGACGCTAGTGGCTCTGTTATCTGGTTTCTCAGTGGCTCTCCCTCAAAAGTGCCGAGTGGATTGTTTATCTAGCTTGCAACACTTTTACCAGGTGTGAAATGCTCTTGGCGGAACGCCCAGAAGTTCAATTAAGCCTATGAAGCTCTTTCCCTTGCTGCTTGTCTTTTTAAGCTTATCGGGGGCTCTCTGAGCCCTGCAGAATCTTAATTAGGAGCTCTCCTGAGCCCCCAGCAACCCACCCCTGCCTCAGTGGTTAAAAAAAAACAGAACAAAAATATTTCACCACAGCCATAGCAATGAACTGGCCAAGCATCCCCATTTTGCACAAGGATTAAAAGAAGATGACCTGTAACTCCAAATATTGTTCTAGCA
Organism: Notechis scutatus; assembly: GCF_049901735.1. Taxonomy (NCBI): domain Eukaryota; kingdom Metazoa; phylum Chordata; class Lepidosauria; order Squamata; family Elapidae; genus Notechis; species Notechis scutatus. The sequence goes on along the minus strand of NC_142020.1, from coordinate 13,357,325 downwards.
TGCTTTTAATGGGCTTGCCAGGAAACAGTGAGAGAGAGAGAGAGAGAAAGAAAGAATTACCTCATTGTGTATTTGCTTCTCGGCTGCTTTCATTAGTTCAGTAATGGCTCGATTATGCTGCAGTCGCAAACTGCTGAATTCTTCACAGATGGCAAAATCGGAAAGCAAGCCCATCTCAGTAAATGTTTTACAGAGTACTGTATTTGGGGGAGGAGGAAACAAGCCCATTTGAAAATAAACCGAACACTCTTCAATGCTTGCCTTCATTATGTTTTTATGGCCTCCCATCTACAGTACTTCAATTGCTTTCATTTCATTTAAATTATGTTTATAAGTCCCGGGGGGTGGATTTCAGAATAATAAAATGTTAAGGTATTAATACAACTATCAGTTATAATAAAATTAGCCTTGTCCAGCTCTCCAAATGTAAAATCCACTAAAATACAGCAGCTGCAAACCATGGGGAGATAAATAAAAAGCAACGAAGCAGGAGAAACAGGGGTGTTCAGCTTTCCTGTAAGTCTATAATGGTGAGGCCACTTGTATATAAACAGAGAGCAAACCCCATTCCCTTCTAGCACTGGTGATGTTACCTAGATAGGTAATGAAATGTCTCCAAGAAAACAAGCTTAGAGAACACCAGGGACCACATAGTCTTCCTTCACCTCCTTGCTCCCCCTCCTCCCCTTCTTCATTCTGCAAACCCAACTCCCTCCTAGCATTGATGATGTTACCTAGTTGGGTCATGAAATGTCTGCAAGAAAACAACCAAGGTCAAGAGCCCCAGGGGGCTCCACAGTTCAATCCTGAGCTACAATATTATCTTCTATTGAGGAAGGAAGGAAGGAAGGAAGGAAGGGTCAAAATCAGCCCCACCCACCGGATGTCCTGATGACATCACTGGCCACACCCTCAATAGTGCTGTGGGCCAGACAAATGGCAAAGCATGTCCGTAGGGCTAATAAAATATTTAAGTTCAGACAAAATGCATCTTGAACGTGTTAATTTTTTACCTATTGAACACGTCGGTTGGATTTAACAAAACCGAGCTCAAAGGAACACTGCTCTTTGGTGCTACTCTCTGGGAAGCTATCAACCCCAAACTATTCCATAAGGCCAACTCAAACCCTTCACTAACATTGAAACAATCGTCTCGAACACGTCCGATCTTGAGCGTAGACGTGGCAAAGATGCTCCAGCAGAGAAACCAGCAGGAGCTGATTGGCAAAGGAAGACTTGATGTTCATTAATTTCTGGGAACCATTTGCACCCCGAAATTCGGCAGGCCAGTCAGAATCTGGAAAAAAAAAGAACAAAAATGAAACTTGTTTTACATCTTCAGGGCCCTGAAAATAAGATTTAAAGGTGTTTCAAAGACATCGGTGTATTTGAAGTACAACGTGTAAATCGGAGGTGTCCGACCTTGGCATCTTTTAAGACTTGTGGACTTCAACTCCCAGAATTCCCCAGTTGGAATTCTGGGAGTTGAAGTCCACAGGTCTTAAAATTGCCCAGGTTTGACACCTCCTGTGTAAAGAGTGTAAAGAACCCAGATGCATTGAAAGGCAATTTTGCTTTTTTTCCCCTTCTTTCTATATTTTTTTTTCTGGAACAGATGGAAACGGGTGCAGAGTGAAGCAATCATCCATTATTTATCTCTGCCTCCTATTTATGCCCTGGAATATCCATGCTGCAATGCTGTTTTATAGCCCTGTGAAGCTGCAAGATCTGTGCTCGTAAAGAGATATGCTTGCTTTTCATGACAAATGGGATATAATAAAGATGCCATCCACTTCTAAGGCTTTATAAAGGCCTGTATATAAGAAGCAATCATCCCCAGAATTATTATACCAACTATTTATTAGTCACATATATAGTTATACGGACAAAGCGCTGTTACTCATTTCTAAAAAGCTTTACGATTCTTTCCGCCTACTTGCTTTATATTTATGGCATGAGCTACGGTAGTTATTAAGATTTTTAAGGACAAAAACCCGAGAGAAAAATATAAATTAACACGTAGGATAATTTTGCCGGGTTTATCTCTGTGCAAACAACTAAACTGATTCCACCTCAGAGAGTTAACACCATAGCTTGAAATGCAGATGCATTTATGAAGATTCACCAATGTATACGCTGTAGGGTTGTAAAAAAAAATACTGACACACCTATGCTGAAGGCATGAGTGATTCCTCTTCAAACTGTGGAATTCCAACTCCTATTAATTCACCTCCGGCTAATTAGCCTTATGCTTATCTTAGGATAAATCAATTCTAAATGGGAAGTAGCTCAACGCTGATTTTCTTCATCCCTTTCACGTCAATTGATGTGCTAAAAAGTTTGTGTGATTTATACCTGACTGTAGAATTTATTTTGGAGGCCACTAACACTTGTGCAGCATGTGTGCAGCAGACTAATCGAACATATTTCAGAATTGCAAAAACTGTGGTTTGCCTCTGAAGCCAAAAAGAGGACGCCTGATGCAACGATACTGCAAATGGAGTCACAAGACCCATTCTGAGAAATGATGAAACAGCTCCTTATCTGCCTCAAGATAAAGACATGAGATCAATAAGGTAAAATTTCAGCCATTCCATACCCTTCAGCATTTGGAGTGTAATATTTCAAACTGTTGCACAAAGGCAACATTTTCAAACGCAGGCAAGCAAGGAAAACTAAAAAGTGGCAACAGAATTACACGGAAAGTAGCTATATAACTGAAAATATACAATTCTAAAATGCCTCTTCCTTGTTTAGCAGGAAATTTTTTTCCCCCAGGCAGAACCAAAGGAAAATTAGGTTACATCTCATCCTGAATTTTAAATCTTTGCCCAGAAACCCAGAACCAAGAAAAATGCAAGATTTCTTATTTTCCTTGTGGGAGGTTTATTTTTTTAAAAAATACAGCTTCAAAATGCATCATTTTTCCAATGCAGAGTTGTCAACCTGCACAGTCCAAAAATATATTCTATAAAAGTTCATTTTATAGAGGAAATAAACACAAAAAAGTCACAATCAACCCTGGAATTATGATCATAAGTTACTTCAGTCCTTAAATGAGTCATCGTGTGACTGGACCTGATTTTACGATCTTTTGCAACTGTCGTTAAGCAAACACTTAAGCAGTCGTTAAACAAATCAATTTTACTCAATGGGTGGTTTTTTTTGTTTTTTGTTTTGCAACTGTAAGAAGATGCCAGAAACCAGCAAAAAAAACCACATTGAAAATCATGGCGTAAGTCGAGAACTACCTGTAGATGTAACAAATAAAGCATTAAGCTATCTTTTAAACTAGCATTTTAGTTTTTCTAGTTTTTCTAGATGCAGGTTCTCCCTTCCACCCTTTTCTGCTCAATCATGTCCAATTTGCAAAAATTGCCTGGACAGGTTCTGGCAAATACTTTACAGCAAAAAAGCATTCAGACAGAAATTGAACAATCGAGGGAGATTTTTTTTTTTTTAACTTTGTTTCTTGAGTGGATCAGGTCACTCAGGTGAACTATATTGCAAAAGTATTCCCTGCTGAGGGAGACGCTGCTAAGTTTGTTTTTGCAAATGTGGAGGTGGGTGGAGGAAACCAAATCCAAGCCTGGAATCAACCAGTTTTTCTTATTAGCGGCTGCAACTAGTAATTTGTTCTTTATTATGCCTCATTTGCCTTCATCTTCCTCTCCATCCACTGTAACCTCCTCATATCAAATTATAAAAGGCTGCCCTGCAGGGACTTTTGTGTACCGCAAATCACTGAACAAAAACACAGGAGAGGAAGATGACATTGTATACCTAGGTCATTAAAAAGTCAACTTTTGATACAAGCCCCCATTACAATCTCCAGTTGTCCATGAAATGATCTACTGCACGTGTACACATACCTCTTCTCTCTCTAAAATAATCATCCTATTCACACCCCATTTACAATCCCCAGTTGCATACATAATAATCCAGGGATGTGTGTGTATGTATATATGTAGTGTGTGTGTGTGTATACACACACATACAATACATACACATACAATACATACATACATACATATATAAAGAGACCCTATATTATTCTCTCTCCATGAGTGTACACATAAACACATACACATTGTCTCTCATACATATACTGCACTGTACACACACACACAGATATATATATACATACATACACACACACACACATATACCATACATGTATATGAATACATGAATACATACATGTACCCCCTCTAAAATAAACATCTTTTTATATGCATTCCCACACTTATCAGTTCCTAGTTGCATATAAAATAATCTAGGGAAGAATAGATAGGTAGGTAGGTAGATAACAAGGGAGAGATTAGGTAGGTAGGTAAGTAGATAGGTAGGTAGATTTAGGTAGGTAGGTAGATTCCAAAGAGAGATTAGGTAGGTAGGTAGAAAAGAGAGAGATGATTTATAGATTATATATATAGAGAGAGATTAGATAGGTGGTAGGTTAGTAGATATAGATAGAATCAGATCAGGCAGGTGAAAAGCGGGGTGGGAAGAATAAGTAGGTGGGGGGTCAAAGGTGTGGTAGGTAAGTAGGTAGGTAGAAAAGAGAGAGATGATTTATAGATTATATATATAGAGAGAGATTAGATAGGTGGTAGGTTAGTAGATATAGATAGAAATACAGATATAGGCAGATGATAGTTAAAAAGACAGAGGTAAATAGATACTGTGCATATCTGTGTGTATAAATAAGACAACCTATTAAGTAGGTAGATTTAGGTAGGTACGTAGATTCCAAAGAGAGATTAGGTAGGTAGGTAAGTAGGTAGGTAGAAGAGGGAGAGATGACTTATAGATTATATATAGAGAGATTGCATAGGTGGTAGGTTAGTAGATATAGATAGAAATACAGATATAGGCAGATGATAGTTAAAAAGACAGAGGTAAACAGATACTGTGCATCTCTGTGTGTATAAATAAGACAACCTATTATTCTGTATACATACACCCACAGCCACACACAGTGCACACCAGCCCAGGTGCACCCCACCTCTTCCCACTACCACCCCGATCACCCTCTTTCCCTACCCCTCACCTTACCCCCGATGCACCGATACACGTGTACACACCTCCCCACATAATATCCCCACCCACCACCGCAGCCTTTCCAGCCGCCCTCCCGGCCCCGCGCACCATCGAAGGGAGGCTCGGCTCCGGCCTTCTCCTCGGGGAAGCCAAGGGCGGCGAGGGCCAAGCGCGGCCTCTCAGCCCCGCCGACGCTGAAGGCGGCCTTCCTTCGCCACATGGCCGCGCTTGCTCTGGAAGGCCGCCGCCGCCGCTGCTCCGCCTGCCTTGTCTGCCTGCCTGCCCTCGTCCCGCCCGGCTGGCTGGCTCGGCGACGCCCCCTGCCCGTCCCGCCAATACAGGGCCCATAATCCCCGGCCGGAGGGCTAGGGGGTGAATCCTGAGGGCGTGGATGGTTGGGCGGGGGTTAACAGGCCGCCCAATTGAAGGCGTTACTTTTTCTTTTTATTTTTTAAAAAAACTGATATTATTATTGTTGTTATTTTATATTTTCAACTGATTGTAACTATTTTAAAATATTTTAGCTATTTAGTTAAATATTTCAACTGTTTATTTTATTTTTAACTGGTTTTATTACATTTTATTTTAATTTTATTGTTGTTGACTTGATATCATCATGATTACAGTTTGGGGAAAAATGAGAATTATTCCTGAAAAATTTAAATCTCACAGGGCTGTTATCAAATTGTGCATAAGCGCACAATCGCGCCTACCGCCCCTGTCCTATTTGTCCCCAATTATTAGTTCCTATTTCTTGTATTTAAATGTATGCTTATTCTTGTTTCTGTTGTAAGCTTTTGACAAATAAATAAAATAAAAATAAAAATTGTGATGACTATGGTTGGTCACACCGCTAGTTTGATCACTGGGGTGGCGGGGGGGAGACTTTTAAGAGGAGACTGGACAGTCCCTTGTCTGAAATGGTATACGGTCTCCTGTTTGAGCTGGACTAGAAGACCTCCAAGGTCCCTTTCAGCTCTATTCTGATCGATTGAAGATGTTCAGGCCGGATTGGGCATTTTTGAACACCTGTCGAGGCCTCCCTGCCTGGCCTGCATGCCAGGCTGCCACTACACTGCCCATAGGCCCTGGCTGGAGGGCGAATCCTGAGGGCATAGATGCAGGTGGCATTTCTATTTCTTTTTTTAAAAAACTGGTTTTATTTATTGTCTTGATTTGATCATAATTTGGGTTATTATCAAATTTGTGATGATTGTGGTTGGCCACATGGTCAGCTTCATCACTGGGGAGTTTTAAGAAGAGACTAATGATAGAGCTGAATTGGAATAGAATAAGTATTTGATTTATTATTGTTATATATATATTTTCTCTTTAAGAACAGTGTGTATTTTAAGAATGTACCAAGCAGAATTCGACTGGAAGTTATGTGTTATATTGAATGTTATAATTGTAAAGGCATAAATTGAAGTTTAAATAAGAGCTGAATGGATAAAAATTAAAAGATACAAAGGTGTCATACTCCAATTAGTAACTATAGGGAAAAAAATGTTTAATGAGATAAGAAAATATGAAATTGAAACAGGACAGACAAAAGTATAAATATAATGACTAGAAAGATATTGAAACTTAGAAAAAGATATATATAATTGAATTTAGGAAGGAATGAGATAATTAAAAGTAAGATTGAGAAAACTAAGGGAAGGGAAAAATTATTGAGAAAATGTTAAAATAGTAATAAGATATGGAATAGAACACAAAGATGAATATGAAATTGAATTTGTGTCCGTATGGAGAAGTGATAACCCGGACTATGCTATCCTCAAAAAAAGAAACTTTACTTGTATTATGTTTTGTGAAAACTCAAATAAAATTTTTATAATAAAAAAAAAGAAGAGACTGGACAGTCACTTTGGTATAGGGTCTCCTCCTTGAGCAGGGGGCTGGACTAGAAGACCTCCAAGGTCCCTTCCAGCTCTGATTGATTCTCTTCTTTTGGAGAATAAAGGTAGTCCTTGACTGACAACAATTTGTTTAGTGACCATTCAAAGTTATAACAGCACTGAAAAAACTGACTTGTGACCATTTTTCAGACTTACGACTATTGCAGCATCCCCATGGCCACGTGATCAACATTCAGACACTTGGCAACTGGCTCACATTTATGACAATTGCAGTGTCCCATAAACACACGATCCCTTTTTGCGACCTGACAAGCAAAGTCAATGGGGTAGCCAGATTTATTTAACAACCATATTATTATCTTAAGAACTGTAGTGATTCACTTAACAATGGTGGCAAGACAGGTTGTAAAATGGAGCAAATTTCACTTAATGGGTTCAATTGTGATAGTAAGTCGAAGACTACCTATACCAAGGAGTCCAATAAAAATTAGGTCAGGTAAATACGCCACAGGTCATTCAAAGGCCTTTTCCAGCAAGTGAAGGATGCATAGGAACAAGCATATATCTGGAGATGTTTTTAAAAGCCCCTTCATGTCAAAAATGAGAAATGAATATGAATGAGAACAGCTAACTTTATCATTTGCATTTCCCCCAAATAAAAAATGCATTCCAGCTGGTAACATAGCATTGGGATCAATTATTTGATTTAAATGTAGATGGGACCTTACGTGATAAAGCTATCCAGCCTTAATCCTATTAAACCTCAGCAAGACTGGTTTTTGCTGAATTTCAACCACGATGTTCTTTTTTTTGGATCTGGTAGAAAATATGCTTTTTAATTTGTATGAGTATTCAATAAGACATTTTTTGTTCTGTTTTTTTAAAGCCATATTTTACGCAGGAGGCATCTGTGTCAAGCTAATGGGGCCATCCGTTTCCCAGAGGAACATGCAGTTCAGAAACTCAGCAAGCAAGAGAGGTGATTAATTAAATCACATCTTCCTGGTAATTGAACATTATCCTGTAGTGAAGCCTTCTGTTTTTTCATGAACTGTAACAAAAATTTACAGTAGACACTCCTGTTCACTTTGATCTCTTCACTCATTGTAGTTCCTACGAACTTCCTAGAGGATTTTTTTCCATCTCCTGTCAAAACCCAACAGATTTCAAAAATGGAGTGGCTGCTATTAAAGGCACTTGGAAAATCTGAATTTTTGTGAAATTAACCAGAAGTGTTCTACATTCACACATCTTTCATCATGTCTTTTTCTTCCCAAGAGCAGAGATATTTGTGCAGGAGACATTGAACTGGGGATGATCTATAGTACTAATTCAGCAGGAAGTCATTTTTTTTTTTGCGATAAGTAGGAAACGTGGGGTGTCTGCACCATTTTGATAAGCTCCTGTGAGTTGGCAGTGCTCATTAGGACTCGATTTTTCTCTCCCACCTTTCTCTCTCCTTTCTATTTTCCCTCTCTCCCTTTTTCTATCTTTCCCTTTCCTTCCCTCTCTTCTCTCTTTCTTTCTCCCTCTCCCTCTTTCTTTCTTTCTCTTTCTGTCTCCCCCTCTCTTCTTTCTTTCTATTTTCTCTCCCTCTTTCTCCCCTTTTCTCTCTATCTTCTTTCCCTCTTTCTCTTTTCTCTCTTTGTACTCTCCATCCTTCTTTCTCTTTTTACCTTTATCTTTCTTTTTCCCTCTCTTCTCTCCCTCTTTCTATCTTTATCTTCTCTCCCTCCCTCTATTTCTTTCTCCCCGACTCTTTTTCTCTCTTTCTCTCCCCCTTTGTCTCTCTTTCCTATTTTCTCTCTATCTTCTCTTCTCTCTCTTTTCCTATTTCTCTCTCCCTCTCTCTCTTATCTACTCTCTCCCTCTCTCTCACCCACCCCCGCGCCTGCGCGCGCCCCGGCAGCGCCCCCTGCCGCCCGACGGCGGGCAGCGGCGTCTGTGTGATCCCCGTGTGACCCAGAGCCGCGCCGGCCGCGGAGGCCCGGATGCAGGAGGCCGGGCGGAGCGGGGACGTCATTGTTCCCCGACACGGGCGAAGCAGGAGGCGGAGGCGGAGCGGCAGGCGGGCGGGCGGGCTGAGGCCAAGAGCGACCCGGCAGCGCCGTGCCAGGTAAGCCAGGCGGCGGGAAAAAGCGGGCGGGCGGGCGGGCCGGCTGGAGAGGAGAGCAGGGGAGGCGGGCGGGCCGGCGGGCGGGCGAAGCAGGCTAGGCCGCCGCCGACCCTGCACAAGCTCCGGCCTGGCCCCGGCCCGCCCCCCTGCTGAGG